>NC_057802.1:155648552-155706742 GCF_018294505.1 Triticum aestivum
TGCAGTCCAGTACTCGCCTAAGTTTGAAAAATCCTACCGAGTGGTGATCAAGCATCTCACTCGGAGGCTTAGCTGCGGTCCAGTACTCGCCTAAGTTTGAAAAATCCTACCGAGTAGTGAGCAACCCTCTCACTCGGAGGCTTAGCTGCAGTCCAGTACTCGCCTAAGTATAAAACACGTTCCGAGTAAGATCCGATCTTCTCGCTCGGGGACTTGGCCACACGCTCCATCCCGATCCGCAAGGACGACGAGGTGCAGGTCAACTGCGACCTTCTCCTCAGAGCTGCGCCATAAGTACAATGTGCGCTCCATCCTGATCCGCAAGGACGACGAGGTGTAGGTCGACTGCGACCTTCTCCGCAGAGCTGCGCCATAAGTACAATGTGCGCTCCATCCTGATCCGCAAAGACGGCGAGGTGCAGGTCGACTCCGACCTTATCCTCGGAGCTGCATCACAAGTACAGACTATTCTGAGTGAAGAGCGAGTTCCACTCGAAGACAAACACAAGCATATTCAGAGATAAACCAAGTTCAGATAAATCCTAAGGTTCCGGACCACGGATTATATTACTCGGGCATCAAGCCCGAAGGAGTTTTAGAGATTACAAAATCACTCGGCATTCTGAGGCAAATTTAAGGCGAGGCATAAAGTTTGTTCACTCCACAGGAGGAGGGCTAGCAGGCTCGACGAACTCGTCCAGGTCGGTTCCGTCAGCAATCTGAGTGGCAACATCAATGAAGGTTTCCGTGAAAGATTGGAAGTCGTACCTTTTGGTATTGGCAACCTTGATCGCCGCCAACTTCTCTTCTTGGGCTTCCTTGCAATGGACACGAACCAAGGACAAAGCCACATTAGCACCGCTTCGAGCAGAAGACTTCTTCCATTCCTGCACTCGACCAGGAACCGCATTAAGTCGAGTCATCAGAGACTCGAGGTCATTTTGGAGCGTCGCCCTTGGCCAGAATGCTGTGTCGATTCGCGACACCACGACTTTCAGTCGAGCAAGGTAGTCGACAACACCAGCGATACGGGATTCCAATCGGAGCACGTTCATGGCAGCTTCGTCCTTCACAGGAGAGAGGATGGGGTCCAAGCTTGTCCCATCTCGCCCAATTTCTTCCTTGAAGTTCTGGCAAAATTCTGCACACACAATGCAATGATGAGTCAATGGTTATATATTGAGTCGACAGCAACAAGCCAGTCGGAACAAAGGAAAGCACCTTCAAGCATGATGAACAGCTTCTTGGCAAGCCTTCCTAGATAGTTCTCCAGATCGTCCCGCTTGCGGGCAATGCCCTCCATCTTTTCAGTCAGATTGTTCTCGTCCTTCTTCAGACGAGTCACCTCCTTGTTGGCTTCATCAAGAGCAGTTTTCAGCTTGGCATCCTCTTCCTCCAGTTTGCCGACTGAAGCTAGTTTCTGGTCAGCGAGTGCAGCTTTCTCTTCGGCTGCTTTCTGCGCGGCTGCAAGGTCCAGATCCTTCTGCGCTAGAGCTTGGTTCAACGTTTCTGAAAGAAATAACGCTCGGTTCAGAAAAAGCAAATAACACCCGGTTCAGGAACAAGTCAGTCGACAAGTTTTTCGTACCAATGACTTCATCCTTGGCCTTCTGCAAGTTTGTCTTGGCTAGCTCCAGATCGAGATTGAGCTGAATCTGCTTCTGCTCCAGGTCAGCAAAACGAGCTCCAATTTCGCAGGATTTCTGTAATCAAAGGACGGTCGGTCGACAGATGAAAAGGTTGGCTAGTTTAGAGCAATAGAGTGATAAATTCAAAAAGTACTAAGACTACTGCCGAATCAAACATCCAACAGTAGTCTTGGGGACTACACCCAGTGGGTGCACTTAGCATGCCCCCACTGGTCCAGTTTCCACTCGACATGGTTTGTCAAGGCCGAGTGTAAAAAAAAGAAGAAGGTTGTTCTCAGACCATAGTCGACTGCCCGTAGCCGACTACGGTCTCGGGTACTACACCCAGTGGGTGCACTTAGCGTGCCCCCACTGGTTCAGGTTCCAGTCGACATGGTCCGTCCAGCCCGAGTGAGAAAATTTCGATTCTCAGACCACAGTCGACTGCCCGCAGTCAACCATGGTCTCGGGGACTACACCCACTGGGTGCACTCAGCATGCCCCCACTAGTTCAAAGACTCAATTGACACAACTTAGTTGACTCAAGATACAAATTTACTCAGTGGCAAGTCAAAACACTCACTGGGTGTACAAATGCAAAACGCAGACTGATGGGAAGATCCCTCGAGGAAAGTTTTCAAGTAGCATATCCTAACAGAACAAGCGACAAGCTAAAAGAATCGGTCGGTGATAAGCCTACCTGGACGATGCTCTGGTGAGCTGAGCTGGCATCGTAAGCAGCTTGGCTGGCTTCCCGGACCACCTTCATCTGCTCCATCATGATGCCCGCTTGGCATATAGCCTCCTTGGCAGCACCCACTTGGTCCTCTGGGACGTGATGTGAAGTAAAGAGTGAAGGTGGATCGGCTGGAGTCTGCGCAGTCGACGCTGAGGGCTGGGCACTCGACAATGGTACAACGAAAGTCACAGAAGTCCGATTGGCATCGCCGGCCTCCTGGATTACCGGTTCCGTCACCGGCGTCGACTGAGGCGCTTTGCCAGTTGACGTCTTCCTGTTTCTTCTTCCCGTAGGCCTCAGTGGCACATCCTCGTCGCCGTCTGGAAGGTCAATGACATTGGGAGGAGCTGCAAAAAGAATCAATCACCAGAATTCAGTCGACCAACAAAGCGGTCGAGAAAGTAAAGACAAGATTAGGAGAGTCATACCCGGGTTAGAGGTGACTGCATCTTCCATTTCCTCGTCTTCATTCCTGTAAGCAGAAGTTCCAGAGGTAGCAGCACTGCAAATCTCAAGATTCAGTCAGTCAAGTTTGCCAAAATAAGCCGACCAAAGTTCAAATCATGCCAAACCAAGAAATCAAGTCCAACTGTTACCCGGAAGCAATGGGAATGGCCACTTTGATCTTGGGCAAGGCCTTCTGCGGTTTTGACGGCGTAGCTTTTGATTGCTTCGAGGCCTTCTTAGTCGGCGCCGGGGAGGACGTCCGAGGGCGCTTTGAGGTCTGTCTAGTCTGCGCAGTCACTTTGCCATGGATACTTGTCGGGTCGTGAGTTTGTTTGGATCGCCTTTCGGTGCGAGGGGGTGAGTCGACTTCTTCACCGTCATCAGGGTCATCGCTTTCGTCGTCTTCTCCCCCATCAGAGTGCCACTCACCGCTCTCGCCTCCGCTCGCCTCCCCTTCCGGATCCTGCTCCTGCTCTCCGTTGGGCATCGAGTACATTTCATTGAGGGCCTGAAAGACAACAAGTGGAACAAAATTCAGTCGGTTGGCAACAAGCAATTCCATGATAGATCAAGAAAACACTCGGAAATTTAGAGTTGGACCTTGTCTGGTTCATACGAGTTGTCGAGTGGAGGGATCCTCCTGGACCCTCTGGGGTTATCCTTGTTACCAGTGATGCCCCTCAGCCACTGCTCCACTGTATCCTCGTCGACTTCCTCTGGGTGGATCCGAGTGGTATCATCGATGCCCGAATACATCCACACCAGATGGTCACGAGCTTGAAGTGCCTGAATGCATCGTCTGAGGAAGACCTCCAGCAGATCCATGCCAGTCACGCCATCACGAACGAGCTGGACCACTCGCTCGACCAGCACCTTTACCTCCTATTTCTCTGCCAGAGTCACTTTCAAGGCAAAAGGTTTCTCGACTCGAGCCATGGAAAAGGGGGAAGCCCGGTCGACTGGCCTGGAGTCGGCTGGTCTTTGCAGTAGAACCAGGTTGACTGCCACCCTCTGACTGACTCGGGAAGAATCATGGTAGGGAAAGTACTCTTACCTCTCATTTGGATCCCAAGACCCCCACACATCTGGATCACATGCGTCCTCTCATCACTCGGATTGGCCTTTTTGACCGACTGAGACCGACAGGTGAAAATGTGTTTGAAGAGACCCCAGTGTGGTCGATAACCCAGGAAATTCTCGCACATGGACACGAATGCAGCAAGGTACACGATGGTGTTGGGGGAGAAGTGATGAAGTTGTGCTCCAAAGAAGTTCAAAAAGCCTCGAAGAAAGGATGGGGAGGCAAACAAAAACCACGGTCGACATGTGTGGCGAGGAGAACACACTCACTCTCCTGAGGCCCCAGCTCGATCTTGTCCTCTGGGAGCCGCCCTGATCCATGGGGAATCAGCCCCCCTCGACCAGATCATCGATGTCATCTTGCCGGATCGTCGATCGAATCCAATCACCCTGGATCCAGCCGCGCGGCAAGCCAGATCTTGACAAAGATCCGCCCCGGCTGGTCTTCTTCCCCTTTGCATTAGCCATCGCCTTCTTCACGCGCTCCAAGGCCGCCGTCTTCTCCTTCCCCATTGCAGCGGATGGAGCTCGAGCAGGGCGGCGGCGCCGAGAGCAGATGTGGATGCGGTGGAGAAACGGGAGATAAAGGGGAAGAATGAGGCGCACTGTGCAGAAAACCCCAGCTGCGACGCCTTATGAAAGGTCTTCTCACGACTGGCTAACTTGTGGGTCCAAGCAATCCCGTCAAATCCCACAGCAGTCGCGCGCGCAGTACATGGCTAAAAAGGTGGCGTGGGGATCGAGGCGCCCCTGCCTAATCTTCTTCGATTACCGTGGCCTCCTCCGCCCCGTGCGCTTCCCAAAAATTTGAATCCCACAAGATCCGCGAGCAGCAGAGCAACCTGTCAGACTGAAGATTTTTCCCATATCAACACTCGAAGCTTTTCAGTAAAAGTTCACTCGACAAACTAATAATGGATCAAGGCGACTGAAAAAGAAGTTGAAGTCACCATGTTGTTCATTGATCCCAGCAAAACGCTTCCGAAGCGCGAAAATTGAGTCAGAAGTATTTTCAACTCCTTCTCCACTCGAACCCTGAACCATTTGGGGGCTAATGATGAAGCTATGTACCTAGGATAGGGTCATAGGCCTGACCTAGACACCCTCCCCTAGGACATCACCCTAAAGTCAGAAGCATTCAAGGGATAGCATCATCCACTCGACCAAAAGCATTCCACTCGGAAGATTCAATGTCACTCGACCGTAACAGAAGTCACTCGACGGACAGAAGATCTAAAGTCACTCTGGACAGCAACGGTCGGACATTTACTCTGTAGACTTAATGGTCATTTATGTCACTTTATTATTGGCGTTACCAGAAACGCCCCATCTTTATGTACCTTAAACCCTATGTACCTGAGGGCGGGAGGGGCTTGGTGAACTCTATATAAGCCACCCCCTCCTCAGGGACAAGGGTTCGCACCCCCTGTAACTCCATACACATATAATTCAGTCGACCACCTCTGGGCACCGAGACGTAGGGCTATTACTTCCACCGTGAAGGGCCTGAACTCGTAAATCTTGTGTGTACAACTTCGCCATAGCTGGGATCTTGCCTCCTCATACCTACCCCCATTCTACTGTCAGCCTTAGAGCCACGATATCAGCCAATCTCCACAGCTTAATAAATAGTAACGTCTAACTGAGCTAGTTAGTTAGATGCGTACACTTCGTGTAGTAGGATCTTTATTTAGTTTGATGCATACACTTGTTCTTTTTTGGTAGCCATTTTGTAATTATGGTTGATGTTTGGTTTGGAAGAGAGAGAGCTGCGTCTTTACTCTTCTGGCCTACTTACTGCTTCTGTAGTATATTTCGTCTGTTGGTTGAATAAATGTGTTGTTAGAAGGACAAACACAATGTTTTGGAAGTCGTTGCGCGATCCAATCCTTTAGTGCCCTGTACCATACGTAGCGCATACTATTTTTGGTACGGAACCATTTTCTACTTGTCGATAACATGCATCCCACTGATGAAGGCCCAATACAGGAGCCCATAATTAACTGGAAGGGGGGCTCTCAAATGAATCTAGCCTAGGTACATGCTCATGGTCCCCTAAACATAAATAAGTAAATAAATAAATCTAAATGCTCATGCACTAGTCCTTTAAATTCACGATTTGAAAAGTCAAATTTTAACAGGAGTATTTTACTTCCGATGATAGTGTCGTTACATTCAGTCAATATTATTCTTAGGCAAAGATAGCGACCAGTCTTCTTTCTCCCACCATTTTGTTCTGATATCTGGGACCCACATCATTGTCAGCGTATAGTCAATTGACGACAGAATTGCACAACTTTTTTTTGAGGATTTGTTCAGAGGGGCAGGGTATAAACTGGGTTGTGCAGTCTCTGTGGCCTGTCTAACAACATGACCAGCCCAACAGTTTATTCTTTGGGAAAATAGGTAGCCCACTATTTCTTTTTGAAGAATACCCAAACTAGGCCTATTTGTTTTCTCCAACTTACTAGGTTGCAAATCTTTCAAGACGATGAGGGATGCATTCTGCCCTGGCCAAAGAGTATGGTCAGTATATCTTAAAAGTAATATCAAAAGGGTTGCAAATTCCAAAAAAATTTAGCAAATGGGCAGTTAGCTTCTTTTTTTGTTTTTGTTCTTCACTGATATTTTATATTTCATTGGATTTTAACATGACATAGTACTAATTTATTTTTAAATTTGTTTTAGTATGGCTACTAATTTTTGGATTAAGAATATTGTGTTCCCCAGCAAAAATATGCGACTTTTTAAAATTTAGCACATTTTCAAGTTCAATTTTTTAACCCTCGCGCTGACGAGAAAATGGGCAGCAATTCTAAAAATGGAAAATGGGCTGCAATAAATTCCATATGAATTAGCAAATGAGTAAAAATTATAAAAATAATAGCAAATGGGCTGTACACGCCACAGATTTTGAGGATGACTTGTTTACGTAAGGCTTTGTCTGTCAACACACGATTCTAGCAGCAGTGACTGTTGAATGTCCATCCAATGGCCGACGTGCTTCTTCAATCTCTGATCTTCATGCTCCAGCCGCCTAAACCAGCGCCGGCGGGTCTGCCTGCTCCCTCCTCTTGTGGCCCGCTGTGATGCCGTTCAGGCTTCACCGTTCCACCCTACTCCCTCCGCTGGCCTGGCCGCGCGCCATCAACTGCCTCCTTATTAGGCGAAAAAAGATTCCTCCCACTAACATCTGGGGCGCACCGGTTCAGAGGCTGACCTGTGGGCCTACTAAGTTGACGCGCATGCAGGGCTTTGTCAACTTAGTCAACAAACGATTCTAGCAGCAGTTATTGTTGGATTTGAACCGAACGGTCCTGCTGCTTCCTCGATCGCTGCTCTTCTTGCACCAGCCGCCCAAACCAGCGCCGGTGAGACCACCTGCTCCTGCCTCCAGTGGCTGGCTATGCTGCTGCGCAGGCCTCACCGCCCCACCCTACTCCTACCACTGGCCAGGCCATCCCTCTTCTGTCTACTCACCCACAACCCGTGTTATTCTGCGGCGACGGCATCCTCACACCGCAGTCGAACTAGTGAACCCTTGTACTCCTCTCCGCGTGGGCATCCACTTCCGCGTCTTCCCTGGCTCCGCGTCCTCCCATTCCAAGCCTCGCCGTCGTCCACGGCCTTGGTGCTCTCAGCGCGGCATGGTCAACGTGGTCAAGGAACGACTTCCATCTGAAGAGGACTGTACGTGGAGAGGCTGACAGCTGGGTCCATGGCCGCACGCAAGGAAATGCCTCCTTATTACGCGCAAAATAATGATTCCTCCACCTGACAGCTGGGACCCACCGGAAAGGCCTATGTAATTTTTGAAAAAACGTACCCCCTGCTGACAGCTCGGACCCACCAGCGATATCTTCGCACGCAAGGAAGTGCCTCCATATTAGGTGCGAGAAAAATGAATCCTCACCCTGACTGCTGGGACCCACCGTAGTTGGAAGCTGACTTGTGGGCCTATGATACGTCCATTTTGCATCATGCTTTTATATCGATATTTATTGCATTATGGGCTGTTATTACACATTAGGTCACAATACTTATGCCTTTTCTCTCTTATTTTACAAGGTTTACATGAAGAGGGAGAATGTCGGCAGCTGGAATTCTAGGCTGGAAAAGGAGCAAATATTAGAGACCTATTCTGCACAACTCCAAAAGTCCTGAAACTCCACAGAAGTCAGTTTTGGAATATATTAAAAATATTGGGCAAAGAAAGCACCATAGGGGGCCACCCACCATCCACGCGGGTGGGGGGCGCCCCCTACCCGCCTGGGCGCGCCCCCGGCCTCGTGGGCCCCCTGGCAGGCCTCCGGTGCCCATCTTTGGCTATATGAAGTCTTTCGCCCTGAAAAAAACCAGAAGGAAGCTTTCGGGACGAAGCGCCACCGTCTCGAGGCGGAACCTGGCGAAGCCAATCTAGGGCTCCGGCGGAGCTGTTCTGCCGGGGAAACATCCCTCCGGGAGGGGGAAATCATCACCATCGTCATCACCATCGATCCTCTTATCGGGAGGGGGTCAATCTCTGTCAACATCTTCACCATCACCATCTCATCTCAAACCCTAGTTCATCTCTTGTATCCAATCTTTGTCTCAAAACCTCAGATTGGTACCTGTGGGTTGCTAGTAGTGTTGATTACTCCTTGTAGTTGATGCTAGTTGGTTTATTCGTTGGAAGATCATATGTTCAGTTCCTTCATGCATATTAATACCCCTATGATTATGAACATGAATATGATTTGTGAGTAGTTACGTTTGTTCCTGAGGACATGGGAGAAGTCTTGCTATAAGTAGTCATGTGAATTTGGTATTCGTTCGATATTTTGATGAGATGTATGTTGTCTTTCCTCTAGTGGTGTTATGTGAACGTTGACTACATGACACTTCACCATTCTTTGGGCCTAGAGGAAGGCATTGGGAAGTAATAAGTAGATGATGGGTTGCTAGAGTGACAGAAGCTTAAACCCTAGTTTATGCGTTTATGCGTTGCTTCGTAAGGGGCTGATTTGGATCCATATGTTTCATGCTATGGTTAGGTTTACCTTAATACTTCTTTTGTAGTTGCGGATGCTTGCAATAGGGGTTAATCATAAGTGGGATGCTTGTCCAAGTAAGGTTAGTACCCAAGCACCGGTCGACCCACATATCAAATTATCAAAGCAACGAACGCGAATCATATGAGCGTGATGAAAACTAGCTTGACGATAATTCCCATGTGTCCTCGGGAGCGCTTTCCTTTATATAAGAGTTTGTCCAGGCTTGTCCTTTGCTACAAAAATTATTGCGCCACCTTGCTGCACCTTATTTACTTTTATTACTTGTTACCCGTTACAAATTACCTTATCACAAAACTATCTGTTACCGATAATTTCAGTGCTTGCAGAGAATACCTTACTGAAAACTGCTTGTCATTTCCTTCTGCTCCTCGTTGGGTTTGACACTCTTAATTATTGAAAGGACTATGATAGATCCCCTATACTTGTGGGTCATCAAGACTCTATTCTGGCGTCGTTGCCGGGGAGTGAAGCGCCTTTGGTAAGTGGAATTTGGTAAGGAAATATTTATATAGTGTGCTGAAATTTACTGTCACTTGTTACTATGGAAAGTAATCCTTTGAGGGGCTTGTTCGGGGTATCTTCACCCCGACTAGTAGAGCAAAGAGTTGCTCCTCAACCTATTGAACCTACTGAAAATGTTTACTTTGAAATTCCTTCAGGTATGATAGAGAAACTGCTAGCTAATCCTTTTAAAGGAGATGGAACATTGCATCCCGATTTGCACCTAATCTATGTGGATGAAGTTTGTGGATTATTTAAGCTTGCAGGTATGCCCGAGGATGTTATCAAGAAGAAGGTATTTCCTTTATCTTTGAAGGGAAAGGTATTGACATGGTTTAGGCTATGTGATGATATTGGATCATGGAACTACAACCTATTGAAATTGGAATTTCATCAGAAGTTTTATCCTATGCATCTGGTTCATCGTGATCGTAATTATATATATAATTTTTGGCCTCACGAAGGAGAAGGCATCGCTCAAGCTTGGGGGAGGCTTAAGTCAATGTTGTATTCATGCCCCAATCACGAGCTCTCAAGAGAAATTATTATCCAAAATTTTATGCTCGGCTTTCTGTCAATAATCGCTCCATGCTCGATACTTCTTGTACTGGTTCTTTTATGATGAAGACTATTGAATTCAGATGGGATTTATTGGAAGAATTAAACGCAACTCTAAAGATTGAGAACTCAACGAAAGTAAGGAGTCAGGTATAACACCTAAGTTTGGTTGTGTTAAATCTTTTATGGATACCGATATTTTTCGTGAATTTAGCACTAAATATGGACTTGACTCTAAGATAGTAGCTTCTTTCTTTGAATCCTTTGCTACTCATGTTGATCTCCCTAAGGAGAAGTTGTTTAAATATCATCCTCCCATTGAAGTAAAAGTAGTTGAACCTATTAAAGTTGAAGAAAAGACTATCACTTATAATGTTGATCCTACTGTTCCTATCGCTTATATTGAGAAACCACCTTTCCCGGCTAGAATAAAGGTGGTTTCTCAACATAAGCTTCAACTGTGGTTCGTAAGAGAATACAAGAACACCTACACCCCCTGAGCAAATTAAAGTTGAACCTAGTATTGCTATGGTTAAAGATCTCTTGGTCGATAATATTGATGGGCATGTTATTTACTTCTGTGATGAAGCTGCTAGAATTGCTAGACCCGATACTAAAAATAAACATAGACCTGTTGTAGGCATGCCTCTTATTTCTGTTAAAATAGGAGATCTTTGCTATCATGTCTTATGTGATATGGGTGCTAGTGCGAGTGCAATACCTCATTCTTTATACGAAGAAATTATGTATGATATTGCATCTACTGAGTTAGAAGGAATTGATGTTACAATTAAGCTTGCCAATAGAGATACTATTTCACTAGTTGGGATTGTTAGAGATGTTGAAGTCTTGTGTGGGAAAATTAAATATCCTACTGATTTTCTTGTTTTTGGTTCCCCACAAGATGACTTTTGTCCCATTATATTTGGTAGACCCTTCTTGAATACTGTTAATGCTAAGATAGATTGCAAAAAGGATGTTGTTACTATTGGATTAGGGGATATGTCTCATGATTTTAATTTTGCTAAATTTCGTAGACAACCGCATGATAAAGAATTGCCTAGTAAAGATGAAATTATTGGCCTTGATTCTATTGCCGTGCCTCCTAATGATCCTTTAGAACAATATTTGCTAGACCATGAAAATGACATGTTTATGAATGAAAGAAGGGAAATAGATGAAGTATTCTTCAAACAGGGACCTATTTTGAAACACAACCTTCCTGTTGAAATTCTAGGGGATCCTCCTCCACCCAAGGGGGGTCCCGTGTTTGAGCTTAAACCATTACCTGATACTCTTAATATGCTTATCTTGATGAAAAGAAGATATATCCTATTATTATTAGTGCTAACCTTTCAGAGCAGGAAGAAGATAAATTATTGAAAACTCTAAAGATGCATCGTGCTGCTATTGGATATACTCTTGATGATCTTAAGGGCATTAGTCCCACTCTATGCCAGCGTAAAACAAAATTGGAGAAAGATGCTAAACCGGTTGTTGATCACCAATGACGGTTAAATCCTAAGAAGAGAAGTGGTAAGAAATAAAATACTAAAGCTTCTGGAGGCAGGTATAATTTATCCCGTTGCTGATAGTTAGTGGGTAAGTCCTATCCATTGTGTCCCTAAGAAGGGAGGTATTAATGTTGTTCCTAATGATAAAGATGAATTGATCCCACAAAGAATTGTTACAGGTTATAGAATGGTAATTGATTTCCGCAAACTAAATAAAGCTACTAAAAAGGATCATTACCCTTTACCTTTTATTGATCAAATGCTAGAAAGATTATCCAAACATACACATTTTTGCTTTCTAGACGGTTATTCTGGTTTCTCTCAAATACCTGTGTCAAAAGAGGATAAAGAAAAGACCACTTTTACTTGCCCTTTCGGTACCTTTGCTTATAGACGTATGCCTTTTGGTTTATGCAATGCACCTGCTACCTTTCAAAGATGTATGACTGCTATATTCTCTGACTTTTGTGAAAAGATTGTTGAGGTTTTCATGGATGATTTTCCCGTATATGGAACTTCTTTTGATGATTGCTTAAGCAACCTTGATCGAGTTTTGCAGAGACGTGAATAAACTAATCTTGTCTTGAATTGGGAGAAGTGCCACTTTATGGTTAATGAAGGTATTGTCTTGGGGCATAAAATTTCTGAAAGAGGTATTGAAGTTGATAAAGCTAAAGTTGATGCTATTGAAAAGATGCTGTGTCCTAAGGACATTAAAGGTATAAGAAGTTTCCTTGGTCATGCCGGTTTTTATAATAGGTTCATTAAAGACTTCTCTAAAATTTCTAGGCCTCTGACTAATCTCTTACAAAAAGATGTTCCTTTTGTCTTTGATGATGATTGTGTAGAAGCATTTGAAATACTTAAGAAAGCCTTGATTTCTGCACCTATTGTTCAACCACCTGATTGGAATTTACCCTTTGAAATTATGTGTGATGCTAGTGATTATGTTGTAGGTGTTGTTCTAGGACAAAGAGTTGATAAAAAATTAAATGTTATCCAATATGCTAGTAAAACTCTAGACAGTGCCCAAAGAAATTATGCTACTACTGAAAAATATTTTTTAGCAGTTATATTTGCTTGTGGTAAGTTCAGACCTTATATTGTTGATTCTAAAGTAACTGTTCACACTAATCATGCTGCTATTAAATATCTTAGGGAAAAGAAAGATGCTAAACCTAGACTTATTAGATGGGTTCTCTTGCTACAAGAATTTGATTTGCATATTATTGATAGAAAGGGAGCTGAGAACCCCGTTGCAGACAACTTGTCTAGGTTAGAAAATGTTCTTGATGACCCACTCCCTATTGCTGATAGCTTTCCTGATGAACAATTAGCTGTCATAAATGCTTCTCGTACTGCTCCATGGTATGCTGATTATGCTAATTACATTGTTGCTAAATTTATACCACCTAGCTTCACATACCAGCAAAAGAAAAAGTTTTTCTACGAGTTAAGACATTACTTCTGGGATGACCCACACCTTTATAAAGAAGGAGTAGATGGTGTTATTAGACGTTGTGTACCTGAGCATGAACAGGAACAGATCCTACACAAGTGTCACTCCGATGCTTATGGAGGACACCACACTGGAGATAGAACTGCACATAAGGTATTGCAATCCGGTTTTTATTGGCCTACTCTTTTCAAGGACGCCCGTAAGTTTGTCTTGTCTTGTGATGAATGTCAAAGAATTAGTAATATTAGTAGACGTCAAGAAATGCCTATGAACTATTCACTTGTTATTGAACCATTTGATGTTTGGGGCTTTGATTATATGGGACCGTTTCCTCCCTCTAATGGGTATACACATATTTTAGTTGTTGTTGATTACGTTACTAAGTGGGTAGAAGCTATTCCAACTAGTACTGCTGATCATAACACCTCTATTAAGATGCTTAAAGAAGTTATTTTTCCGAGGTTTGGAGTCCCTAGATACTTAATGACTGATGGTGGTTCACATTTTATTCATGGTGATTTTCGTAAAATGCTTGCTAAGTATGACGTTAATCATAGATTTGCATCTCCATACCATCCACAATCTAGTGGTCAAGTAGAACTATGTAATAGGGAGATTAAATTAATTTTGCAAAAGACTATTAATAGATCTAGAAAGAATTGGTCCAAAAAACTTGATGATGCATTATGGGCCTATAGAACTGCATATAAAAATCCTATGGGTATGTCTCCATATAAAATGGTTTATGGAAAAGCATGTCACTTACCTCTCGAGCTAGAACATAAGGCATATTGGGCCATTAAAGAGCTCATTTATGATTTCGAACCTGCCGGTGAGAAGAGACTATTCGACATTAGCTCACTTGATGAATGGAGAACCCAGGCCTATGAGAATGCCAAACTGTTTAAAGAAAAAGTTAAAAGATGGCATGACAAAAGGATATAAAAGCATGAGATTAATGTAGGCGATTATGTTCTGCTATACAAATCTCATTTAAGATTTTTTGCAGGAAAACTCCTCCCTACATGGGAAGGTCCTTACATCATCGAGGAGGTCTATCGTCCTGGTGCCATAAAAATTAACAACTTCGAAGGCATCAAAGAATCAAACATTATATCTCAGGTAATCCAATAAATGTTGAAACTAATGTTATTGACACCGTAACCCCGGAGGAATACATAAGGCACACTTTCCAGAATGTTTCAGACTCCGAAAAGGAATAGGTATGTGATACGACAGGTAAACCGACTCCAAAACAGTTCTAATAGCAACTTTTCTCCGTTTTGGAATATTAAGAAAATAGGAAAATAAGAAGTAGTCTGAAGAGGACACGAGGCATCCACGAGGGTGGAGGGCGCGCCCTACCCCCTGGGTGCGCCCCCTGCCTCGTGGGCACCACGTCTGCCCTCCGAACTCCGTTTTCTTGCACGATACTTCTTTCGGTCGGTAAAAAATCATTATATAATCTCCCGAAGGTTTTGACCACCATACCACGCAAATATCCTCTATTTTTGTTTCGAGCTGTTTTTCTGATAGATCTAGATCACCATGACATCTTCAAGCGCCCCCAAGGACAAGTTCTTTGAGAAGGTTATCAATCCCTACCTCGCGGAGGTGCTGCAACACCCTCAAACAATTGAGATGCGTGATGGGTTGCTGCACATCCGCGATGTCGAGGGACCAAAGAGGACCGGAAGCGTGGAGACAAGACTCGAAGCAATGGAGCAACAAGTTTTCAAGTGCCAAGGGATGGTGGAACGCGGGCTCAATGCCAACCAGATGTTGATCGCAGAGTTCACCAATAACCACAAGCTGGATGCCAAGAACATTGGGGAGACCATCTTCAAGCTTCACAAGAAAATCGAGCATGTCCAAGCCCAGATCTATGACCTGCAAAACCAAAACTGTGAGTATGAATATAGATTCAAGAGTATGAGTTTGGCTGCAAATTTGAGGATCCCGGAGACTCAATCATCCTTCTATGATGGTGAGCCTATGCCTTGGAAGATGGACGACAAGCGTACATCATCAACAACTCCATCATCACCACCTCCGAGGAAAGAGACATGAACACATGTGTATGGGCACTCCCCTTGGCAACTGCCAAGCTTGGGGAGGCGCCCCGGTATCGTAT
Source organism: Triticum aestivum (assembly GCF_018294505.1). Lineage (NCBI taxonomy): Eukaryota > Viridiplantae > Streptophyta > Magnoliopsida > Poales > Poaceae > Triticum > Triticum aestivum. The sequence continues at coordinate 155,663,667 of NC_057802.1, forward strand.
CACCATCACACTTCTATCTTTACCGCTTTTCTTAGTTCGATCCTTTTGGTAATATCTTGATCTAGTATAATAAAGTTTTAGTATGATCTAGCTTTGAGTTTGGATTTATGATCCTTCTTTGTAATCGAGTCTGTGAGCTTTATATAATAAAGATTAGTTTTGAGTCGAGGGCTTAGTTATCTTGCTATGATCTTGAGGGAATAAAAAAAAGAGAAGAGAAAGAGTAAAAAGAATTAAAGAGATCATGTTGATCTTATGGAGAGTAATGACTTCACATATAAAAGAGTATGATGAATAAAAGTTGTTGAGAGTTGACAAACATAGTTTTGGTCATTGTTGCAATTAATAGGAAGTAATAAAGAAAGAGAGGTTTTCACATATAAATATACTATCTTGGACATCTTTTATGATTGTGAGCACTCATTAAAATATGGCATGCTAAAAGTTGATGTTGGACAAGGAAGACAACATAATGGGTTATGTTTCTTATATCCGAAATAAAGTATATTGTCATGGATCATCCAACATGTTGAGCTTGCCTTTCCCCCTTATGCTAGCAAAATTCTTTGCACCAAGTAGAGATACTACTTGTGCTTCCGAATATCCTTAAACCCAGTTTTTCCATGAGTGTCCACCATACCTGCCTATGGATTGAGTAAGATCCTTCAAGTAAGTTGTCATTGTTGCATGCAATAAAAATTGCTCTCTAAATATGTATGATCTATTAGTGTGGAGAAAATAAGCTTTATACGATCTTGGGATATGGAAGCAATAAAAGCGATGGACTGCATAATAAAGGTCCCTATCACAAGTGGCAATATAAAGTGACATTCTTTCGCATTAAGATTTTGTGCATCCAACCATAAAAGCACATGACAACCTCTGCTTCCCTCTACGAAGGGCCTATCTTTTATTCTTATCTTATACCTCATACAAGAGTCATGGTGATCTTCACCTTTCCTTTTTACATTTTATCCTTTGGCAAGCGCATTGTGTTGGAAAGATCCTGATATATATATATATATATCCAATAGGATGTAAGTTATCATAAACTATTATTGTTGACATTACCCTTGAGGTAAACGGTTGGGAGGCAACACTATAAGCCCCTATCTTTCTCTGTGTCCGATTAAAATGCCATACTCATAAGTAATGCGTGAGTGTTAGCAATTGTGAAAGACTAAATGATAGTTGAGTATGTGGACTTGCTGAAAAGCTCTTATATTGACTCTTTCCGATGTTATGATAAATTGCAATTGCTTCAATGACCGAGATTTTGTTAGTTTTCAATGAAGTTTTTGATTCATACTTTACATTGTGAATAGATTATTACTTTAGCATAAGAAATCATATGACAATATATATATATATATATATATATATATATGTTGCTGTTATAAGAATGATCATGATGCCCTCATGTCCGTATTTTATTTTATCAAAACCTCTCTCTCTAAACATGTGGACATATTTTCGTTATCGGCTTCCGCTTGAGAACAAGCGAGGTCTAAGCTTGGGGGAGTTGATACGTCCATTTTGCATCATGCTTTTATATTGAAATTTATTGCATTATGGGGTGTTATTACACATTAGGTCACAATACTTATGCCTTTTCTCTCTTATTTTACAAGGTTTACATGAAGAGGGAGAATGCCGGCAGCTAGAATTCTGGGCTGGAAAAGGAGAAAATATTAGAGACCTATTCTGCACAACTCCAAAATTCCTGAAACTCCACAGAAGTCAGTTTTGGAATATATTAAAAATATTGGGCGAAGAAAGCACCAGAGGGGGCCACCCACCATCCACGAGGGTGGGGTATATATATATGTTGCTGTTATAAGAATGATCATGATGCCCTCATGTCCGTATTTTATTTTATCGAAACCTCTCTCTCTAAACATGTGGACATATTTTTCGTTATCGGCTTCCGCTTGAGAACAAGCGAGGTCTAAGCTTGGGGGAGTTGATACGTCCATTTTGCATCATGCTTTTATATTGAAATTTATTGCATTATGGGGTGTTATTACACATTAGGTCACAATACTTATGCCTTTTCTCTCTTATTTTACAAGGTTTACATGAAGAGGGAGAATGCCGGCAGCTGGAATTCTGGGCTGGAAAAGGAGAAAATATTAGAGACCTATTCTGCACAACTCCAAAAGTCCTGAAACTCCACAGAAGTCAGTTTTGGAATATATTAAAAATATTGGGCGAAGAAAGCACCAGAGGGGGGCCACCCACCATCCACGAGGGTGGGGGCGCTCCCCCTGCCTCGTGGGCCCCCTGGCAAGCCTCCGGTGCCCATCTTTGGCTATATGAAGTCTTTCGCCCTAGAAAAAACCAGAAGGAAGCTTTCGGGACGAAACGCCGCTGTCTCAAGGCGGAACCTGGCGAAACCAATCTAGGGCTCCGACGGAGCTGTTCTGTCGGGGAAACATCCCTCCGAAAGGGGGAAATCATCAGCATCGTCATCACCATCGATCCTCTCATTGGGAGGGGGTCAATCTCCATCAACATCTTCACCAGCACCATCTCATGTCAAACCCTAGTTCATCTCTTGTATCCAATCTTTGTCTCAAAACCTCAGATTGGTACTTGTGGGTTGCTAGTAGTGTTGATTACTCCTTGTAGTTGATGCTAGTTGGTTTATTCAGTGGAAGATCATATGTTCAGATCCTTCAGGCATGTCAATACCCCGTATGATTATCAACATGAATATGATTTGTGAGTAGTTAAGTTTGCTCCTGAGGACATGGGAGAAGTCTTGCTATAAGTAGTCATGTGAACAGGATCTAGATTGGCTTTTCGTTGCTTGGAATATTTGGGAATTTATAGGGCGAAGAGGCGGTGCGGGAGGCCACCGAGGTCGGCACAACCCACCAGAGCGCGCCCAGGTGGGTTGTGCCCCCCTCGGGGCACCCCTCTAGTACTTGTTTGGCCCAAGTTGTGTCTTCTGGTCCATAAAAATTCTCCAAAAAGTTTCGCTGCATTTGGACTCCGTTTGGTATTGATTTTCTGCGATGTAAAAAACAAGCAAAAAACAACAACTGGCACTGGGCAGTATGTCAATAGGTTAGTCCCAAAAAATGATATAAGGTTGCTATAAAATGATTATAAAACATCCAAGAATGATAATATAACAACGTGAATACTTCATAAATTATAGATACGTTGGAGAAGTATCACGCAGGTTGTCTACTAACTGTCCGACGTGTTTGGTTTTAACAACCACGTTGTCTACGTAGGCCTCGACGGTCCTCCCGATGTGTTTTGCCATGCATGTTTGAATCATGCGTTGGTACGTGGCGCCGATATTCTTTAGTCTGAAGGGCATCGTGTTGAAGCATAATGGCACATAAGGTGTGATGAATGTTGTTGCTGCCTAGTCAGATTCTGGCATCTTTCTTTGATGTTATCCCGAGTAAGCGTCCAGGAAGCACAACGCATCGTGACCTGCTGTGGCGTCTACAATTTGGTTGATACAAGGTAGGGGGAAGGGATCTTTGCAGCAGGCTTTATTGAGGTCTTTAAAATTGATCGACACACAAACGGCAAGACCTATCCTTCTTTGGTACCCTGACCAAATTGGCCAGCCAATCGGGGTGTTTTATATCTCGGATGGACCCGGCCTCCAATAGTTTGGCCAGTTCCTCGCCCATTGCTTGATGCCTGGGCTCAGAAAAACGTCGTAGTGCTTGTTTGACATGCTTCACTACAAAAAAAAGACACATCCATGCATTTTGGCCCAAACGATTTGTTTTCTGTCATGCTTATGACACTTCTATGACGATAATTGTGACAAAAGCACGTATCATCAGAGATGTGGTGGGCTCCTACTTCTATGACAAAAAACCATGACATAAATTGGGCTTTTCGTCCTGGGCGGGCCGGGGACGCAGCTGCATGACATTCTTTGGGCTGTCCATGACAGAAAAATCATGGTAGAAGCGAGGGTGAGGAAAATATCGGGGAGTTCCTGCTTACGGTGGGTGGTCGGGGCTTAATATTTTGCCTCCCAACTCATTTATCATAGAGATAATTGTCAACAATAATAATTCATGATCAAATATATTTGACTGGTCATATTTGCCTAGATCTTTCCCCACCACATGATGCTTGCCAACTAGGGAATACTTGAGGTTGAAATAAGAATGCATACTATTGACTCTTGCATAAAAGTAAATACTCAAAAGTAAAAGATAGGCCCTTCGCAAAGGGAAGCACAAGTTGTCATGCGCTTTTTATTTTGATTCCAAAGCTCTTAATGCAAAGGAACGTCACGTTATATTGCCCCTTATGATAGCAATCACGCCAAGTTCATGGAGAATCAGAGTAATGCAATAAGAACGATGACATGATGTAGACAAGATCTATTTATGTAGAAATAGAACCCATCTTGTTATCCTTAATAGCAATGATACATACGTGTCGTTTCCCCTTCTGTCATTGGGATCGAGCACCGTAGGATCGAACCCATCACAAAGCACCTCTTCCCATGGCAAGAAATATCGATCTAGTCGGCCTAACTAAACCAAAAGTTCGAAGAAGAAATGCGCGGCTATAAGTAATCATGCATATAAGAGATCAAAAGACTCAAATAACTTTCATGGATAAAAACATAGATTTGATCATAAACTCAAAGTTCATCGGATCCCAACAAACACACCGCAAAAAGAGTTAGATCAAATAGATCTCCAAGAGACCATTGTATTGAGAATCAATAGAGAGAGAGGAAGCCATCTAGCTACTAACTACGGACCTGTAAGTCTACAATGAACTACTCACGCATCATCGGAGAGGCACCAATGAGGATGATGAACCCCTCCATGATGGTGTCTAGATTGGATCTGTGGTTTCTGGAACTTCCGGCAGTTGGAATTGATTTTCGTCGACTCCCCTAGGGTTTCTGGAATATTTGGGTATTCATAGAGCAAAGAGGCGGTGCGGGAGGCCACCATGGTGGGCACAACCCACTTGGGTGCGCCTGGGCCCCCAGGCGCGCCCTGGTGGGTTGTGCTCCCCTCGGAGCGTGCTACCTTTTGAGCACTGCGTTGGTTTTCCCTTGAAGAGGAAAGGGTGATGCAGCAAGGTAGCATAAGTATTTCCCTTAGTTTTTGAGAACCAAGGTATAATTCCAGTAGGAGGCCACGCATGAGTCCCTCGCACGTACACGAACAAATAAATCCTTGCAACCAACGCGATAAGGGGTTGTCAATCCCTACACGGTCACTTACGAGAGTGAGATATGATAGATATGATACGATAATATTTTTGGTATTTTTATGATAAAGATGCAAAGTAAAGAAAGTACAATAAAAACGGCGCCAGAAATAACTTGTTGACGAGAGATTAATATGATGGAAAATAGACCCGGGGGCCATAGGTTTCACTAGTGGCTTCTCTCAAGAGCATAAGTATTACGGTGGGTGAACAAGTTACTGTTGAGCAATTGACAGAATTGAGCATAGTTATGAGAATATCTAGGTATGATCATGTATATAGGCATCACGTCCGAGATAAGTAGACCGACTCCTATCTGCATCTACTACTATTACTCCACACATCGACCGCTATCCGGCATGCATCTAGAGTATTAAGTTCATAAGAACAGAGTAACGCTTTAAGTTAGATGACATGATGTAGAGGGATAAACTCATGCAATATGATATAAACCCCATCTTGTTATCCTCGATGGCAACAATACAATACGTGCCTTTCTGCCCCTACTGTCACTGGGAAAGGACACCGCAAGATTGAACCCAAAGCTAAGCACTTCTCCCATTGCAAGAAAGATCAATCTAGTAGGCCAAACCAAACTGATAATTTGAAGAGACTTGCAAAGATAACCAATCATACATAAAAGAATTAAGAGAAGATTCAAATATTGTTCATAGATAAACTTGATCATAAACCCACAATTCATCGGTCTCAACAAACACACCGCAAAAGAAGATTACATCGAATAGATCTCCACAAGAGAGGGGGAGAACATTGTATTGAGATCCAAAAAGAGAGAAGAAGCCATCTAGCTAATAACTATGGACCCGAAGGTCTGAGGTAAACTACTCACACATCATCGGAGAGGCTATGGTGTTGATGTAGAAGCCCTCCGTGATCTATGCCCCCTCCGGCGGAGCTCCGGAACAGGCCCCAAGATGGGATCTCACGGGTACAGAAGGTTGCGGCGGTGGAATTAGTTTTTTGGCTCCGTATCTGGTAGTTTGGGGGTACGTAGGTATATATGGGAGGAAGAAGTACGTCAGTAGAGCAACAGGGGGCCCACGAGGGTGGAGGGCGCGCCCAAGGGGGTAGGCGCCCCCCCTACCTCGTGGCCTCCTGGTTGATGTCTTGACGTAGGGTCCAAGTCCTCTGGATCACGTTCGTTCCGAAAATCACGTTCCCGAAGGTTCCATTCCGTTTGGACTCCGTTTGATATTCTTTTTCTGCGAAACTCTGAAATAGGCAAAAAAAACATCAATTCTGGGTTGGGCCTCCGGTTAATAGGTTAGTCCCAAAAATAATATAAAAGTGTATAATAAAGCCCAATAATGTCCAAAATAGAATATAATATAGCATGGAACAATCAAAAATTATAGATACGTTGGAGACGTATCAAGCATCCCAAGCTTAATTCCTGCTCGTCCTCGAGTAGGTAAATGATAAAAACAGAATTTTTTATGTGGAATGCTACTTGGCATAATTTCAATGTAATTCTTCTTAATTGTGGTATGAATATTCAGATCCGAAAGATTCAAGATAAAAGTTCAATATTGACATAAAAATAATAATACTTCAAGCATACTAACTAAGAAATTATGTCTTCTCAAAATAACATGGCCAAAGAAAGTTATCCCTACAAAATCATATAGTCTGGCTATGCTCTATCTTCACCACACAAAGTATTTAAATCATGCACAACCCCGATGACAAGCCCAGAAATTGTTTCATACTTTTACTGTTCTCAAACTTTTTCAATCTTCACGCAATACATGAGCGTGAGCCATGGACATAGCACTATATGTGGAATAGAATGGTGGTTGTGGAGAAGTCAAAAAGGAGAAGATAGTCTCACATCAACTAGGTGTATCAACGGGCTATGGAGATGCCCATCAAAAGATATCAATGTGAGTGAGTTGGGATTGCCATGCAACGGATGCACTAGAGCTATAAGTATATGAAAGCTCAACAAAAGAAACTAAGTGGGTGTGCATCCAACTCGCTTGCCCATGAAGACCTAGGGTATTTTGAGGAAGCCCATCATTGGAATATACAAGCCAAGTTCTATAATAAAAAATTCCCACTAGTATATGAAAGTGATATCATAGGAGACTCTCTATTATGAAGATAATGGTGCTACTTTGAAGCACAAGTGTGGTAAAAGGATAGTAACATTGTCCCTTCTTTCTTTTTCTCTCATTTTTTATTTGGGCCTTTTCTTCTTTTTTTATGGCCTCTTTTTTTTTGTCCGGAGTCTCATCCCGACTTGTGGAGGAATCATAGTCTCCATCATCCTTTCCTCACTTGGGAAAATGCTCTAAAAATGATGATCATCACACTTTTATTTACTTACAACTCAACAATTACGACTTAGTACTTAGAACAAAATATGACTCTATGTGAATGCCTCCGGCGGTGTACCGGGATATGCAATGAATCAAGAGTGACATGTATGAAAGAATTATGAACGGTGGCTTTGCCACAAAGACAATGTCAACTACATGATCATGCGAAGCAATATGACAATGATGGAGCGTGTCATAGTAAACGAAACGGTGGTAAGTTGCATGGCAATATATCTCAGAATGGCTATGGAAATGCCATGATAGGTAGGTATGGTGCCTGTTTTGAGGAAGGTATATGGTGGGTGTATGATACCGGCGAAAAGTGCGCGGTATTAGAGAGGCTAGCAATGGTGGAAGGAAGAAAAGTACGTATAATCCATGGACTCAACATTAGTCATAAAGAACTCATATACTTATTGCAAAAATCTACAAGTTATCAAAGCAAAGTATTACGCGCATGGTCCTAGGGGGATAGATTGGTAGGAAAAGACCATCGCTCATCCCCGACTGCCACTCATAAGGAAGACAATCAATAAAAAAATCATGCTCCGACTTCATCACATAACGGTTCACCATACGTGCATGCTACGGGAATCACAAAGTTTAACACAAGTATTTCTCAAATTCAAAACCACTCAACTAGATGACTCTAATATCACCATCTTCATATCTCAAAACAATTATCTAGTATCAAACTTCTCATAATATTCAACACTCATAAGAAAATTTGTTTTTACTAATCTTGGATGCCTATCATAGTTAAAGCAAACTACCATGCTGTTTTGTAGGACTCTCAAGATAATATAAGTGAAGCATGAGAGAATAATAGTTTCTATAAAACAAAAGTTACCACCGTGCTCTAAAAGATATAAGTGAAGTACTAGAGCAAAAACTATATAACTCAAAAGATATAAGTGAAGCACATAGAGTATTCTAACAATTTCCGAATCATGTGTGTCTCTCTCAAAAGGTGTGTACAGCAAGGATGATTGTGGTAAACTAAAGAGCAAAGACTCAAATCATACAAGACGCTCCAAGCAAAGCACATATCATCTGGTGAATAAAAATATAGCTCCAAGTAAAGTTACCGATGGAAGTAGACGAAAGAGGGGATGCCTTCCGGGGCATCCCCAAGCTTTGGCTTTTTGGTGTCCTTAGATTATCTTGGGGTACTATGGGCATCCCCAAGCTTAGGCTCTTGCCACGCCTTGTTTCATAATCCATCAAATCTTTTACCCAAAACTTGAAAACTTCACAACACAAAACTTAAGAGAAAATCTCATGAGCTCCGTTAGCGAAAGAAAACAAAACGCCACTTCAAGGTACTGTAATGAACTCATTCTTTATTTATATTGGTGTTAAACCTACTGTATTCCAACTTCTATATGGTTTATAAACTATTTTATTTGCCATAGATTCATCAAAATAAGCAAACAACACACGAAAAATAGAATTTGTCAAAAACAGAACAGTCTGTAGTAATCTGTAACTAACGCAAACTTCTGGAACTCCAAAATTTAAGCCAAAATAGGAAGACCTAGAAAATTTGTTTATTGATCAGCAGAAATTGGAATAAAAAATTTATCACGTTCTAGTGATTTTTAACAATTATTTTCGTGAACAGAAAGTTTCTGGAATTTACAGCAAGATCAAATAACTATCATCCAAGAAGATCCTATAGGTTTAACTTGGCACAAACACTAATTAAAAAATAAAAAGAAGTCTAACCAGAGGCTAGATCAAACATTTATTCCTAAACAGAAGCAAAAGGCAAAAAAAAATGGGTTGCCTCCCAACAAGCGCTATCGTTTAATGCCCCTAGCTAGGCATAAAATCAAGGATAGATCTAGGTTTTGCCATCTTTGGTAGGCAATCCATAAGTGGCTCTCATGATAGATTCATATGGTAATTTTATTTTCTTTCTAGGGAAGTGTTCCATGCCTTTCCTTAATGGAAATTGGAATCTAATATTCCCTTCCTTCATATCAATAATTGCACCAATCGTTCTAAGGAAAGGTCTACCAAGAATAATAGGACATGAAGGATTGCAATCGATATCAAGAACAATAAAATCTATGGGCACATAGTTCCTATTTGCAACAATAAGAACATCATTAATTCTTCCCATAGGTTTCTTAATGGTGGAATCCGCAAGGTGCAAGTTTAAAGAGCAATCATCAAAATCACGGAAACCTAACAAATCGCACAAAGTCTTTGGAATCGTGGAAACACTAGCACCCAAATCACACAAAGCATAGCATTCATGATCTTTAATTATAATTTTAATAGTAGGTTCCCACTCATCATAGAGTTTTCTAGGGATAGAAACTTCCAACTCAAGTTTTTCTTCATAAGATTGCATCAAAGCATCAACGATATGTTTGGTAAAGGCTTTATTTTGACTATAAGCACGAGGAGAATTTAGCACGGATTGCAACAAGGAAACACAATCTATCAAAGAGCAATTATCATAATTAAATTCCTTGAAATCCAAAATAGTGGGTTCATTAATATCTAATGTTTTGATCTCTTCAATCCCACTTTTATCAATTTTAGCATGAAGATCTAAAAACTCCGAATTTTTGGAACGCCTTCTAGGTAAAGGTGGATCATATTCAGTCCCATCATTATCAAGATTAATATTGCAAAACAATGATTTAATATGGGACACATCAATAACTTTTAGATCTTCATCTTTATTTTCATAGGAACTAGAAGAACACGCTTTTACAAAGCAATCTTTCTTAGCATGCATCCTAGCGGTTCTTTCTTTGCACTCATCAATGGAAATTCCCATGGATTTTAGAGACTCATTGATATCATGCTTAGGTGGAATAGATCTGAGTTTCAAAGAATCAACATCAAGAGAAATTCTATCAACGTTCCTAGCCAATTCATCAACTTTAAGCAATTTTTCTTCAAGCAAATCATTGAAATTCTTTTGCGAATTCATAAACTCCTTAACACTAGTCTCAAATTCAGAGGGCATCTTATTAAAGTTCCCATAAGAATTGTTGTAGGAATTACCATAATTATTAGAGGAATTACTAGGGAACGGCCTAGGATTAAAGTTTCCTCTATACGCGTTGTTACCAAAATTATTCCTACCAATAAAATTCACATCCATAGGTTCATTACTATTCTCAATCAAAGTAGACAAAGGCATATCATTAGGATCAGAAGAAACACTTTTAGTAGCAAATAATTTCATAAGTTCATCCATCTTTCCACTTAAAACATTAATTTCTTCTATCGCATGCACTTTTTAATTAGTAGATCTTTCAGTGTGCCATTGAGAATAATTAACCATAATATTATCTAGGAGTTTAGTAGCTTCTCCTAAAGTGATTTCCATAAAGTGCCTCCCACGGCCGAATCTAAAAGATTTCTAGAAGCGAAATTCAATCCGGCATAAAATTTTTGTATAATCATCCACAAATTCAAACCATGAGTAGGGCAATTACGTATCATTAATTTCATCCTCTCCCAAGCTTGTGCAACATGTTCATGATCAAGTTGCTTAAAACTCACAACATCGTTTCTAAGGGAGATGATTTTAGCGGGAGGAAAATATTTAGAGATAAAAGCATCTTTGCACTTATTCCAAGAATCAATACTTTTTTTAGGCAATGATGAAAACAAAGCTTTAGCACGATCTCTAAGCAAAAAAGGAAATAGCTTCAATTTAACAATATCATTATCCACATATTTCTTCTTTTGCATATCACACAAATCAACGAAGCTATTTAGATAGGTAGCGGCATCTTCACTAGGAAGGTCGGCGAATTGATCTTTCATGACAAGATTCAATAAAGCAGTATTGATTTCACAAGATTCAGTATCGGTAAGAGGAGCAATCACAGTGCTAAGGAAATCATTGATGTTGGTATTGGTGAAATCACACAATTTAGTATTATCTTGAGCTATCGTGACAAGCAAGCAATCCAACACATGGGCAAACAAGAGACGGGCAAAAAGAGGCAAACGGAAAAGAGAGGGCAAATGAAACGGCAAGGGTGAAGTGGGGGAGAGGAAAACGAGAGGCAAATGTCAAATAATGTAATGCGGGATATAAGGGTTTGTGATGGGTACTTGGTATGTTGACTTTTGCGTAGACTCCCCGGCAACGGCGCCAGAAATCCTTCTTGCTACCTCTTGAGCACTGCGTTGGTTTTCCCTTGAAGAGGAAAGGGTGATGCAGCAAAGTAGCGTAAGTATTTCCCTCAGTTTTTGAGAACCAAGGTATCAATCCAGTAGGAGGCCACGGACAAGTCCCTCGCACCTACACAAACAAATAAATCCTCACAACCAACGCGATAAGGGGTTGTAAATCTCTACACGGTCACTTACGAGAGTGAGATCTGATAGATATGATAAGATAATATTTTTGGTATTTTTATGATAAAGATGCAAAGTAAAGAAAGTAAAATAAAAATGGTGCCAGAAATAACTTGTTGACGGGAGATTAATATGATGGAAAATAGACCCGGGGGCCATAGGTTTCACTAGTGGCTTCTCTCAAGAGCATAAGTATTACAGTGGGTGAGCAAATTCCTGTTGAGCAATTGACATAATTGAGCATAGTTATGAGAATCTCTAGGTATGATAATGTATATAGGTATCACGTCCGAGACATGTAGACCGACTCCTGCCTGCATCTACTACTATTACTCCACACATCGACCGCTATCCAGCATGCATCTAGAGTATTAAGTTCATAAGAACAGAGTAACGCTTTAAGTAAGATGACATGATGTAGAGGGATAAACTCATGCAATATGATATAAGCCCCATCTTGTTATCCTCGATGGCAACAATACAATACGTGCCTTGCTGCCCCTACTATCACTGGGAAAGGACACCACAAGATTGAACCCAAAGCTAAGCACTTCTCCCATTGCAAGAAAGATCAATCTAGTAGGCCAAACCAAACTGATGATTCGACTAGACTTGCAAAGATAACCAATCGTACATAAAAGAATTTAGAGAAGATTCAAATAATGTTCATAGATAAACTTGATCATAAACCCACAATTCATCGGTCTCAACAAACACATCGCAAAAGAAGATTACATCAAATAGATCTCCACAAGAGAGGGGGAGAACATTGTATTGAGATCCAAAAAGAGAGAAGAAGCCATCTAGCTAATAACTATGGACCCGAAGGTCTGAGGTAAACTACTCACACATCATCGGAGAGGCTATGGTGTTGATGTAGAAGACCTCCGTGATCGATGCCCCCTCCGGCGGAGCTCCGGAACTGGCCCCAAGATGGGATCTCACGGGTACAGAAGGTTGCGGCGGTGGAATTAGGTTTTTGGCTCCGTATCTGGTAGTTTGGGGGTACATACGTATATATAGGAGGAAGGAGTACGTCCGTGGAGCAACAGGGGGCCCACGAGGGTGGAGGGCGCGCCCAGGGGGGTAGGCGCGTCCCCTACCTCGTGGCATCCTGGTTGATGTCTTGACGTAGGGTCCAATCCTCTGGATCATGTTCGTTCCGAAAATCACGTTCCCGAATGTTTCATTCCGTTTGGACTCCGTTTGATATTCTTTTTCGGCGAAATTCTGAAATAGGCAAAAAAACAGCAATTCTGGGCTGGGCCTCCGGTTAATAGGTTAGTCCCAAAAATAATATAAAAGTGTATAATAAAGCCCAATAATGTCCAAAACAGAATATAATATAGCATGGAACAATCAAAAATTATAGATACGTTGGAGACGTATCAGAGCTCCTCTCTGGTACTTCTTTGGCCCAACAAGTGTCTTCTAGTCCAGAAAAATCTCCAAAAAGTTTTGCTGCGTTTGGACTCCGTTTGGTATTGATTTTCTATGAAGTAAAAAACAAGCAAAACAACAACTGGCACTGCACACTATGTCAATAGGTTAGTCCCAAAAAATGATATAAAGTTGCTATAAAATGATTGTAAAACATCAAGAATGATAATATAAGAGCATGGAACAATAAAAAATAATAGATACTTTGGGGACGTATCAGCATCCCCAAGCTTAATTCCTGCTCGTCCTTGACTAGGTAAATGATAAAAACAGAATTTTTGATGTGGAATGCTACCTAACATGTTCATCACATATTATTTTCTTTGTAGCATGGACATTTGGAATTTTATATGATTCAAAGCAATAGTCCAGTTTTGACATGAAGATTTCAATACTCAAGCATATCAATAAGCAACCATGTCTTTCAAATATCAATACTACAGCAAGTTATCCCTACCCATTATGCTCAATCATTGATCCATTCATGAAACACACTCGCATATTAGCTACACCCAATGCTCAAATACGATCATAGTGCCCCTTAGTTGGTGCTTTATAAGAGAAGATGGAGACTCAAATAAAAATAAAAATTGCATAAAGTAAAAGAAAGGCCCTTCGCAGAGGGAAGTAGGGATTTGTTGAGGTGCCAAAGCTCAAGGCAAAAAAGATAGAGATAAAAACATTTTGGGTGGCATGCTTTTCCTGTCAACAAAAACGATCGAGTAGTTCCCAATACTTTCCATGCTAGATATATTATAGGCGGTTCCCAAATAGAAAAGAAAGTTTATTCCTTTTGCCACCATACTTTCACATTCCACGGCTAAACGAATCCATAGGTGCCGTCCATACCAAGACTTTCCAAGGAATTTATTATTTGACAACATAAAGTAAATTCATTTTTCATTTCAGGATTGGGTATCCCTAATACCTTTGCCGTACTCTCGTGCAATGACAAGTGAATAAACACTCATCTTGAGAATAACACATCTAGCATGGAAATATATCAGCCACCCCTACCGTTTCATGAGCGGTACGAGCACACAAAAGAGAAATTTATTTGGAAATTAGAGATGGCACATACAAATTTGCTTAGAACGGCAAAATAATACCGCATATAGGTAGGTATAGTGGACTCATGTGGCAAAACTGGGTTTAAGGATTTTGGATAGACAAGTAGTGATTATACTTAGTGTAAATGAAGGCTAGCAAAAGATTGAGAAGCATCCAACCAAGAAACGAAAAATCTCATAAGCGAGCATTAAGCATAACTAACACCGAATAATGCACCACAAGTAGGATATAATTTCATTGCATAACTATTGACTTTCGTGCCTGCATAGGGAATCAAAAACCTTAACACCAATATTCTTACTAAAGCATAGTTACTCATCAACATGACTCATATATTATATCATCATATTGCAAACTATTACAAGGAATCAAGTTTATTTTGTGCAATGATCTTCATGAAAGTTTTTATTATATCCCTCTTGAATATCTATCACTTTGGGACTAATTTCATATGTTGCTTTGATAGCTCAAACAAATCTAAGTGAAGAACATGAGCATACAAATTTTCTTCTCTCAAAATAATTTAAGTGAAGCATGAGAGAATTTCTTAAAAAATTTACTTACTCTCAAATAAATTTAAGTGAAGCATGAGAGCATTTCTTCAAAAATACTAAAGCACACAGTGCTCAAAAAGATATAAGTGAAGCACTAGAGCAATTCCATAGCTCAAAAAGATTTAAGTGAAGCATAGAGAGCAATTCTAACAAGTCATAGCATAATTTTGGCTCTCTCAAATAGGTGTGTCCAGTAAGGGTAGATGACTACAAATAAAAAGAAAAACAAACAAAGACTCATATCATACAAGAGGCTCCAAGCAAAACTGATGATACGTGACGAATAAAAATATAGCTCCAAGTAAAATACTAATGGTCGTTAGAAGAAAGAGGGGATGCCACTCGGGCATCCCCAAGCTTAGTTGCTTGCTTCTCTTTTAGATAATGGCTTGGGATGCCATGGGGCATCCCCAAGATTAGGCTCTTCTTACTCCTTATTTCTTCATCCATCGTGATCTCACCCAAAACTTGAAAACTTCAATCACACAAAAATTCAACAAAACCTTCGTGAGATCCATTAGTATAACAAAGAAAATCACTACTATAAGTACTGTTGCAAACCCATTCACATTTTACTTTTGCATTATATCTACTGTATTCCAACTTTTCTATAGCTTATACACTCCAATACAAACCATAGATTCATCGAAATAAGCACACAACGCAAAGAAAATAGAATCTGTCAAAAACAGAACAGTCTGTAGCAATGTGAAAACTTCGAATACTTATGTAACTCCAAAAATTCTGAAAAAATTAGGAAATCATGGGAAATTTGTATATTAATCTTCTGCAAAAAGAATCAGTATTTTATCGTCCTTCTGCTAAAAATGAGAATTATTTTTCTGGGCGCAAAAGTTTGTGTTTTTCAGCAAGATCAAATCAATTATCACCCAACATGATCCCAAAGGCGTTGCTTGGCACAAACACTAACTAAAACATAAAAAACACAATCATAACAGTAGCATAATTGTGCGAACACTCAAAAACAGGAAGAAAAAGACAAAAATAAATTTTATTCACTGGGGTGCCTCCCAACAAGCGCTATCGTTTTATGCCCCTAGCTAGGCATAATGCAATGGATCTAAGTGTTGTCATCTTTATTCTCCAACTCCTCAATCAAACACTTAGAATTCTTCAAGGGCTTAGAATACAAATTTTCAATCACAACATTCCTAGGAACTAGTTTAAAGAATTCATTCTTGCAAAAAGGGTCTTTCATAACTTCCACAAAACCCGGGTGAATACTAATCATCTTAAGATCTTCCTTGTTAATATTAGAAGTTGGACCCTTGTTTTTAGTAACTTGGGTAATCTTGCCAATTTTCACCGGAGGTTTTTCAATATTTCTAGCGGAGGAAAAACCCGTGCTTAAATTACTAAAAACTTCTTCCAACTTATCAATCCGAGAAGGGATTTCTTCAATTCTTTCATGAATTACGGCTCCCTTCTCTTTTAGCAACTTAAAAACTTCCCCCGCTTTTGACCCAATTTTATTAGCAAGATTATGCATCTTTTTATCCAAGTTTTCAATATGTTCCTCTGCAAGCATTTTATTTTCAATAGCATGAATCCTTTCCGTAACATGCTCAAGAGTTAAAGTTGTTTCATTAACCAAAAGAGGTGGTGATCCCTCTAAATTTCCCATAGCATTGAAAGCATCTAGAGAAGGGCACATCAAGAAATTCCCACCGGTAATCGTATCAAGGACGAATCTATACCAAGTGGTGATGCCCACATAAAAACTGCGAAGAAGAACAACGGTAGATTGCTTATGAATAGATCTATTATGAGCATTGCAAATCCTATACCATGCATCTTTTAAATTCTCCCCTCCCCTTTGTTTAAAGTTAAGAACCTCGTTCTCGGGAGTGCACGCAATAGCGGAAGAAATATCCAAATCGACAAAAAGTAACAAAAAATTTGCGCCAAAAAACAGATCTCACGACAAAACGGCGAACGAAAAAGAGGGTGAATAAAACGGCAAATTTTTGTGAAGTGGGGCAGATGAAACGAGAGGAAAATGGCAAATAATGAAAATTGCAAGGAGATGAGATTTGTGATTAGGAACCTAGTAGATGTTGATGATGTCTCCCCGGCAACGTCGCAAGAAATTCCTTTTGATTGCAGCTTGAGCTACGTCGGTATTTCCTCAAAGTGGAAGGGATGATGCAGCACAACGACAGTAGGTATTTCCCTCAGTGATGAGACCAAGGTTATCGAACCAGTAGGAGAATCACACAACACTACATAAATAGCACCTCCACACAAGAACAAATAGTTGCAACCTGACATGTTAAAGGGGTTGTCAATCCCTTTAAGGTAACGGTGCCAGAATTGTCGAGTTGACGAGATAAAAATATCACTACAAAAGAAAGACACATCCGTGACATTTTGGGCTGAACGAAATTTTTTTCTGTCATACTTATGACACTTCTATGATGATAATTGTGACAAAACCTGGTATCATCATAGATGTGGTGGGGTCCTACTTCTATGACAAAAAATCATGACAGAAAATGGGCTTTTCGTCTTGGGCGGGCCGAAGACGCAGCTGCATGACATTCTTTGGGCCGTCCATGTTGGAAAAAACCGTGGTAGAAGCGAGGGCGAGGAAAATATCGGGGAGTTCCCGGTTACGGTGGGTGGTCGGGGGCCGAGCGATGCGCGTTTCTCTTGTACGTACGCGCATGTGTGCGAGGCGTTGGGCTCTAACTGAACCCGAGCGAGGCGTTGGCCTCTAACTGAACCCGAGTGATTGCACTGCAGGCTACGCGTTACTGAACCCGAGCGATCGATCGATCCCTTGCTGTTAACTGAACCCGAGTGATTCCTTTGCTACTGCTGCTAACTGAAGCCGATCGATGCTGCCTCTGGATGAACAGTGAGCGTTGTTGGGGGGTTTGGATGAACAGTTCCCGGTGGGGGGTTGGATTAACAGGACCCCGTGGTGTTGCCACTTGATGAACAGGACCCCGATCGATCGAGCCGGTTGGGGATGGATGAACAGGACCCCGTGGAGGGTTGGATGAACAGGACCCCGTCGATGGCTGGTTGAACAGGACCCTGTGGTGGGCTGGTTGAATAGTAGCCCGTAGAGGGGTGGTTGAATAGGACCCCGTGGAGAGGGCTGGTTGAACAGTAGCCGGTGGAGGAGCGCGCGGTGGAGGCTGGATGAACAGGAGCTCGTGGATGAATAGGAGCCCGTGGATGAACAGTCGCAGGTGGAGGCTAGAGGAGGTCGACGGTGGATGAACAGTAGCCCGTGGAGACTGGAGGAGGTGAACGGTGGAGATGAACAGTATCCCGTGCAGTCCCATTTTGCAGTACGCCACACCCCTCCTAATGAACAGGACCCCCGTTTCGACCGTAGCGCTCCAACACAAGTCCGTTTCCTCCGTTTTGCGGTATGCCACACCCCTCCCGGTCAACAGGACCCCGTTTTGACCGTAGGAGGTCCAGGAGAAGTCGGTTTCCTCCGTTTTGCGGTACGCCAGACCCCTCCCGATGAACAGGATCATGTTTCGACTGTGGCCGGTCAAACACAAGGCAGTTTCCTCCGTTCTGCGGTATGCCAGGCCTCCTTTCCATCGGTTGTTCCGTCCAAGCCGGTTGGCTCCCGATGAACACGACGACGCATTCCGTTCCGACCCAGCCGGTTGGATCCCCATGAACACGACGACGCAGTTTCTCCTTTCCGACCCAGCCATGTACACGAGCCCTGGCCGTACGTATGCGCGAGTAAGCGTTCGAGACCCCGCCCGTATGTATGTACGTGGTCGTATTTACTTTCTTGCACCCTGGCCGTTGTACGTACGTGTACATGCTACGTGTGCGCCTCTACTATGACACATGTGCGCCTCTACTACGATATGTGCCCTTCCTTGCACGGCCATGGTTCATCGCTGCAGCCTGCAGATAGACCGATCATATGTACGTACACGTTCGCGACCAGAATGACAACGCTACGTACGCTTCCGCCGGGTGGGTCTCGACTGTCAGGCACTTCCTTGCGTGCGAAGATGTAGCTGGTGGGTCCCAGCAGTCAGGGGGAAATGGTTTTTTTTGTGAAATACGGTGGCCCGTCCGGTGGGTCCCTGCTGTCAGGTGGAGGAATCATTATTTTGCACGTAATAAGGAGGCATTTCCTTGCTGCGGCCGTGGACCCAGCTGACAGCCTCTCCACGTACAGTACTCTTCCGATGGAAGTTGTTCATTGACCACATTGACCAATCTGCACCGAGAGCACGAAGGCGGTGGACGACGGCGAGGCCTAGGAAGGGGACGAAGCGGAGCCGGGGAAGATGCGGCAGTGGATGCCCACGTGGAGAGGAGTACAAGGGTTCACTGGTTCGGCTGCGGTGTGAGGCTGTCGTTGCCACAGGGCCTCACCAGTGGTGGGAGTAGTAGGGGGCGGTGAGGCCTCCGCGACAGCACAGCCGACCACGGGAGGCAGGAGCAGGCTGCACGACCGGCGCTGCTTTGGGTGTCTGGAGCAAGAAGACGAGAGGTTGAAGAAGCACTACGGCCGTTGGATGGACATCGTACGATCACTGGAGCTAGAATCGTTCATATTGACAAAGTTGACAAAGCCCTCCGTCCCCGTCAACTTAGTAGGCCCACATGTCAGCCTCCCACTATGCTGGGTCCCAGCTAGCAGGGGGGTATTCATTTTTTGTGCGTAATAAGGAGGCACTTCCTTGCGTGCGAAGATGTAGCTGGTGGGTCCGACCGGTCAGCAGGGGGAATGTTTTTTTCATGAAATACAGAGGCCCTTCTAGTGGGTACCAGATGTCAGGTGGAGGAATCATTATTTTGCGCATAATAAGCAGGCATTTCCTTGTGTGCGGCCGTGGACCCAACTGTCAGCCTCTCCACGTACAGTCCACCTCTGATGGATGTCGTTCGTTGACCATGTTGACAACAACGCGCCAAGAGCACCAGGGCGGTGGACGACGGCGAGGCCTAGGTAGGGGGCACGGAGCCGGGGAAGACTCGGTAGTGGTTGCCCACGCGGTGGGGAGTACGAGGGTTTACTGGTCCGGCTGCCTTCGCCGAAAAATAACAGGAGGTGTGGGTGAGTAGAGGAATGGCCTGGCCGGCAATGGAGTTGGGTGGGGCGGCGCGGCCTGTGCGGCAGCACAGCCGGCCACGGGAGGCGGGAGCAGGCAGTCCCACCGGCACTGGTTTGGGCGACTGGAGCAAGAAGATCAGATATTGAAGAAGCAGCACAGCCATTGTATTAACATCCAACGGTCACTGCTGCTAGAATCGTTTGTGGACTAAGTTGACAAAGCCTTTCATACACGTCAACCTAGTAGACCCACAAGTCTGCCTCCAAATCTGTCCCAGACAACATACAGCCCGAAATTTCTAGCCAGATTCAAATTAATTTAAAAACTAAACATACCTTAATTTAAATCCAATGAAATTTTACCCGCACAAAAACAATGAAATTTAAAATATCAAAATCCAAAAGAAAAAAGTATTTTGGAACTAATTGCCTGTTTGCTGTATTTTTTCATTTTACAGCCCATTTAATATTACTTATAGCCCATTTCTTATTATTTGTAGCCCATTTTCTGGGCAAAATGCATCCCTCCTCGTCTTGAAAGATTTCCGGCCCAGCAGGGCGTAGAAAAACAAGCAGGCCTACATTGGTTATTCTGCAAAAAACAAAATAGCTGGGCTAGCCATTTTCAGAAAGGAAAAAAATAAACTGGGCTGGTCATCATCAGCAGGAAACAACACCGAAGGGCGGCGCCGCGGCAAGCAAACCAAGGCAGAGAGCGATGGTGAGGCCTCGGACGGGAACGAACAGGAGCCGGGGAAGATGCGCTGAGTTTTAGGGTGCAATGTGGCCACAATGCATGTGCGGCAGCACCGCCAGCCATGGGAGGCGGGAGTAGGCGGTCCCGCCGGCGCTGGTTTGGCATTGGCGGCTGGAGGAAGAAGAGACTGAAGAAACACGATAGACGTTGAATGTTAATCCAACGGTCAAGGTTGGCACAATCGTTTGGTGACTAAGCTGACACCAAGTAGCATACTTTTTATATATAGGAAGAAAACAAAAACTGGGCTCGTTCGCCTGATAACATTCCCGAAACTGCGACCGTTCGATCTTGCGTCGCAACTAAAACTGCGAGGAAACTACGTCTGCTGTCCTCCTCCTAGGGAACGTTCGCCACATAAGTGACTAGCACCCTTGGTTTTCAACCGAGAGGTTTGGGTTCGAGTCCCAGGAAATCTCAATTTTGTCCTCCTTCCTCGCAAAAAGAAGAAAGAAAATCAAAGACTTGAGAAGGCGTACAGAACAAGCTAGTGTACCAGTAAAGAGACGTTGCTGAGTTTTAGAAAAAAGAGAGACGTGCTCCTCTAGCTGGTTCGAATCCAAACCTAGACTATGAATATATATGGTGCTATGCTACTCTGCAAGTAATGAGACTGACATATCCAACGTTCGCTTCTCCTCTTCTCTACTTACTCTGCCTAGCATCAAAGACTCTGGCCGTAGCAACCATGTCTGCTGGCTGCTCGTCCACCTGCTCTTCAGCAGGAAACAACCAGATATGCGCCAAGTTGCCAGCCGTACCATCGCCTGTGGGTCTCATCACACCCCCGCCGGCACACGCACCGCAGCCGGTTGCTCATCGCAACCCGCTGCCATTGGTGTGGTGCCACTGCTGCAAATCACGCAGAGTGATCCGTCGCGTATCAACCATAATCCTCAACCCTGGCCGAGTCTTCTACAAATGCCCAAATCATGGGGTAATAATATGTTTAAGTGTTGTTCTGTTGCTTTCAGTTGCTGATATTTTTAATAGTTTGGTTGATGATCTTCCAATTTAATTCGTGCAGAAAAGGGAAGATTCGTGTGATTTGTATTCTGGGAAGTTGCTGATGTGGGGGAACGAAGCTACGCTGATTATTTGGTTAGCCAAGGAATCCCAATACCAGCAGGTTGGGGTGTTGGACAAGTAACTGAAGGAACGGCAAAAGAGGAAGATGCAGAGTAGAAGGTTAAAGATGTAGTTCCTCTGATCATGGCCAAGCAACAGCTGCTGAACGGCCTTGACATCAATGAGGAGATGAAAGAGCTTGTGAGGATAATGGGTAAAATCGATGTGCTCTGTAGGATGACTGTCTCTTTATTTGTAGTGTATGTAGCACTCGTGATATATTCAGTGGCTATGACATGAGCACTTTGCTGAAACTAGTAATGAATGAAACCCGTGTAGCAGGTTGGGCATAGTGTTGTGAACATCTAATGATTTCTATTAATAGAAATCAGGGGGTATCCCCTTTTACTCATAAATAAATAGCATAGGCCCTTTCGGTAATAAATAAATAAATTAGCAGAGGCCCTGTTGGCTCACCTTTGTTCCCATTCGAAGACGTCGAGCAAATTGCAGTCCAACAACAAACTATGTCATCAAATTCAAGTTTCACAACCAAATATGGGTACAACTAAACAACAATTTCATCATGTTTTAGTCGTCATACAATCACCAAACACAAATGAACATACAAAACAAGTGATGTTCTCACAGCAAAATACTAAACAACACGTTCATCAGGTTTCAGTTGTCATAGCAAACACAATTTCACATAGTAGATAAAAAATGTCTTCTGACAGGCAAATACGATAAAAGCAATCTAATCATCATCCGCAGCAGCAGCGTCAACATCTTCGCCATGTGTATCAGTCTGAATCGTAATTCCCCTGAGTGTCATCTTCTTCTTCATCCTCAATGTCCTCGAACGTTGGCTTCTTCTTGATCAACTCTTGTATGTCCACAGCATGACAGGCAATCTTTTCGCCAGCGTCATTGACGTGATGGTTCTCAAAGATATTAGGAACATCTGTGGAATCTTGTACATCGGGAGCAGTGTAAGCATCATCTTGTTGTGCAACTTCATTAAACGAACTCCTATGCTTAAACCTTTGCAATACTCTCCAGTCATCGCTACGTGCAAATGTGTCTTCCAAGAAAAATATCTGTGTTGCTTGATTTGCCAAAATAAAAGGCTCGGTGGTCTGGTACGCCGCCTTGACATTGATGGATTTGAAATAATCATCAGCTCTGGGTTTTGCGATCCTGGAAAACAGGTTATACCAACGACAGCACAACAGAACCACACACCGATGATCCTCGAAACTGGAGATATACTGCCACTAAACAATGTCTGTTATGTTAGCATACATTTCAGTTGTCTCTCTACCGTACATATCCGTGCTCATGTGTTGTAGCGCACATCTCCAACAATGCAAGATTCATAATGTCTTACCCGAGTATCAGGACCCATTGCTAGTGCGTAAAGGGCATCATCAACTGCCTGCCCATCCTCCCGCATCTTCTTAACCTATGGTTAGAAAATAGACAAGTTGATCATCTTATGTACTCAATATATTAAAAAACTGACAGTGCAATTCAAAAGCTTACATGGCTCTTAAACCATTTCGCAAATCCTGCCATAACCAGTTTGTCAATGTTTCTTGGATTCTGCGGTAGTAACTCCTTTTTGTAGATGCTGCACAACATAGTGATCGCGTTAAACATCTAAATATATAAGAATGTGCTGCAAGTTTAGTAGATTATGATGTTTAAGCTGCAGTACTTAGCACTTACTTGATATAAGGTAGTATCTCAGGACAGTTATTCAACACATACCAAACCATTTTGTCCAAATCTTTAGGTTTGTCCTCTTGTCGACTCTTCCCTGTAACTCGAACAGAACAATCCAAAACATTGAGCCCGGGATTGTCTTCACCCACCTCTTTGCTAAGCTGATCAACTGTTTCAATGTATTTTGAGCAGAATGTCAATGCTTCTGTAGCAATGTAGGCCTCTGCAATGGAACCCTTGGTGCTAGCTCTGTTCCTAACATAGCCCTTGAAAGTGCCGACCCGCCTTTCAATAGGGTATATCCAGCCGTACTGTCCTGGACCTCTAAGTAGTGCCTCATCAAGTAGATGAACAGCCAAATGCACCATCACATCAAAGAAGGCTGGAGGATATATCTTCTCAAGGTCGCATAGGATAGTTGGTATCTTGTCTCTAAGACGTTCCAAAGCATCTACCCTGATATTTCTACTGCAGAGTTCCCTGAAGAATTGTCCCAACTCTGCAACTGCTCTGTATAAGTCAGGGCGGCCCAATCCTCTAAGGATAACAGGTAAAACCCTTTGAAGTAGGACGTGGCAGTCATGAGTTTTCAACCCTTGTACCTTGTTTCCATCTGCACTGACTCTCCTTTCAGGGTTGGAAGCATATCCATGTGGGAATCTCACACGTGACAGGACCTCGCAGAATTCTTTTCTTTTTGCCTTCTCCAAGACGTACACAGCTGGTGCCATATCCCGTGGTTTACCTTCATGTTGTACCTGCAAATCCTTTTTGATACCCAGGTGTGTCAAATCAATCCTAGATTTTAAGGTATCTTGCGTCTTGCCTTCAATATTAAGAAGTGTGTCGATAATGCTATCACATATATTTTTCTCGATGTGCATCACATCAAGATTATGCCCCAGATCCAAATCTTTCCAATACTCCAAGTCCCACAAAGTGGACCTGCGGGTAAACAATAATCTCTCTTCTGCCCTGCCACGCTTCCTTTTCCCTGTACCATTATCAGGATGGTTTCCTGGTGTAATATGCCTGACCTTCTCTAATTCCACTTGCAAGTCATCGGCGGTGAGCCTCCTTGGCGCATCGCAGTTTTCATGCTTTGCATTGAACACATGTCTTTAGTATTTTGTATCTTGGCAAGGAAATGGCGGTGTCCAATGTATCAGATCTTGCTAAGTATTGTGTATGACAGCGGATTCCTGTCACAGCGAACACATGCATTGTAACCATGTGTCGTTCGCCCTGACATAGTGCCCAAAGCCGGATAATCATGGATGCACAAAATTATAATAGCACGCAGAAAAAATCAGCTGGTGGGCTGCTATATAGGTCTCGAGTGAGAACAGCCCTCCATAGCTGTTGAAGTTCCTCCACAAGAGGCTCCATGAATAAATCAAAATCCTTTCCAGGACTTTTTGGACCTGGGATGAGCAAGGACATCATGTAGTTTGATTCTTTGGTGCAGACATTTGGAGACATGTTGTTAGGGATAATAAGCACTGGCCACATGCTATACATGGCGCTCTGGTGGCCAAATGGGTTAAATCCATCTGAAGCTAAGCGAAGTCTAATGTTTCTTGGGACAGCAGCAAACTTTTTGTGTTTCTAATTGAAGCTTTTCGACTCACTACCATGTGATGGATGACTCATTACATTCTGATCTCTGTACTCCTGGTTCCTAGAATGCCACAGTACATCCTCTCTTGTTTCAGCATCATGAAACAACCTCTGCAATCTTGGTGTAATTGGAAAATGTCTCAGAACATTATGAGGAATCCTCTTCACAGCATCGCCATCTTTCCATCTTGATGATTTGCATTTCGGGCATTCACTTAAGTTGGCATAATCCTTCCAGAACAGAACACAATTATTCTTACAAACATGGATCACATCATATCCAATTCCAATTGCACGAAGGAAATTCTTCATTTTACTGTAGGTGTGTGGCAGCTCAGACGCATCTGGGAAAGCTTTGCGGAAAGCAACCAACATCACATCGAATGATATGTTGGTCATCCGCTCAGATGTCTTCACCTGAAGAAAGGTGACCATAGCTGAGAATACTGACAGCTTATTTCTTGGGGTGACAACCACGTTGCATTGTTCCAACATGCGGGCCCACCATTTTTCTTCTGCAGGTGAAAGTTCATGAAATGCATGAGCATTTCGTAGCATTGTTTCAATGTTGGTCAAACTCACTGGCTCCGCCACCACCACCACCTCCTCCTCTTCCACCTAAGCATCAGGCAGATCAAGATGGTGATCTGCTGCTTCCAGGTAGTCAGTAACATTGATGTTCACAGCTTCACCATGATGAACCCACCTAGTATATGTGACCGACATCCCATACAAGTGTAGATGATTTTGCACAGTTGATTGGGGTCTTGTAACTGAATTCATACAACTGCTACACGGGCAGAGCACATCTGATTTCGGACCACCGTACTCAGATCTGATAAAGTTCCTGAAGTTTTCAACCCCCTCGACATATGCAGCGGAGAATCTTCGAGCAGAAGTTATCCAAGTCCTGTCCATCTATTAGACATACAAATTAGTTCTTCTACTAGATATTACAGGAAAAACATATATGCTTTTTTATGAAGTCCAGAAAAAAATACCTAGGTCGATGTCTAAAGCTATGGCAAGATATTTGGACGAGCAGATCTAAGTAACGAAATATATTTAAAGCTAATTCAGCAAACAAATTTGAGTGCTAAATTATGGCAGGTTGTTTCAGCAGTCAATGAGGCCGAGCACATAGCCATCGAACTATCGAAGGCCATAGCAGCAGCAAAGATCGAGTATGAAATGGTGTAGAGCTATTTCACCTAACAGATTGGCTACTAGACCATGGCAATCTACGTCACAATAAATATATGGCAGGATATTTTAGCAACTAATCGGGCTTGGCATGCCATCTCAGCTAAGCAGATTGAGTGCAGAACAGGGCAAGGAAGCTTCTTAAGCAGAGCATATTTACTATAAACTACTTCGGCAAACAGTGAGATTAACAGTGTCTATCAGCTAACATTCAGCGCTACACCGACATGCACGGGGCCTCAGTCTAGAATGCGCGTACCGTGGGAGAAGCTGACCGCCATGCGTCTCCACACGAACGTCGCCAGCGGTGGCGGCGCTGACCGCCGTGCACCTCCACAAGAACATTGCCAGCGGTGGCGGTGCGGCTCGAGGACGGCAGTCTACGAGAGCGTACTGTGGGAGCGAGAGGATCACCGTGCGTCCCCTCGATGAACCACGGCACCGACGTATCGGCACGGCGGGGAGGGCGGCTTTGGCGGAGCGAATGGAGTGGAGGGGGACAGGGGGGAGGGCGGTTTGGGGAATATTATTGGCTAGTTGGCCGAAGGGCGGTTGAATGTGGGATTTGGGGGGAATTTTTTTTGGGGTGGGGGCCGCGCGGTGGGCGGGGGAGTTTGGTGCATGGTCGGTTTCTCCAAGTGCAGTCCCACGTGTCAGTGAAGAGGCAAGCCGAAGCGCGTTCCGTTTGCGTGAGCCGTGTGCAGGACCGCACGTGTGTGGGGTGCAATGCGACCGCGACAGGGGTGCTGTGAGTGTACCCCCTTTTCCTTTTAAACTAGGTGCTTCACCCCCTAACAAAACTTGGTGCTTAGGAGCGGCCGACCCGACTAAAACGGCGCGGCCGAGTCTTTTCCCGCGCGATATGCTAGGAGGTTGGCTTAGTTGGGTTTTTTTGGACGAGTAATGCTACACCTACGTAATCCCAGTTACATAATTAACATAATGTGAAATGTGTGAGCTATTGATTGTAGATTGGGGGGAGGGAGGGGCCCACCAACATGAAAATCAGGGAGGAGAGAGAGCAATTTACTTTACCCCTTTTGTAGGTTCCCGTAGATGTAGAAACATGTGAAATGCGTGAATGTGTAGTGGACGTACTATTGGAGTGCCTAAGATAAATTGTGTATGTAGACCCTATGTGTTTATTTACTTCGCATGTTAGCTTTGTCTCGGTTCAATAATAAGCAGAGTTGGTGATGATGGTGTGTCTGCCATCCTGCAATATAGGCCATCCGATCTATATCTAACGGATAGGAAGGAAACTATGACAATTTATGCGCACTCCTCTCCACATATGCAGATAAGGCCTTCCCTCGTTCATCCTTTTCTCCAACAAGATCTTGATGTTCCATGCAATGCACACGCATCTTGCTAGTACTCCTACAATATACTATATTATTGTGAAAGTTCATATACACCGGCCGAGATTAATGCAAACACGACAGATTTTCATTACATTTCGAACTTTTATAGGACGGTAAAATAAAAGAAACGCGACCCTAAACCTATTCTATGGTGAAGACCGACGTCCTCCATCTGCGACCTCCATGTATGGGGGCGGGATTCAAGACGAAGGTGCGGTCTCCGGCGAGGAAGAGTAGAACACGGGAGACGGACCGGCCAGTTGGCACACCATGCCCTGCCGCCTCCCATGCCCTACTGATCCTCGGAGGAGTCCCCGACCTCGGCGGTGTCGGACATTGGACGACGGCAAGTAGGACGCGTGGCTGATGGTGCTCTCGTCGTCGGCCGCCATCTTGGCAACTGCTTGTGCGGTCGCGTCCGCGTCCGGCTACGCTGCTATTGCGTTGTGAGCGGCGACTTGAGCGAGGGCGGCGACCTCGAGCTTCATCCCCGAAGACAAAGCTCTCCCGCAGAGCATTCGTGCTCGCGGTCATCGCGGATGTGGTGCCAGGTAGTAGGACGATGCGCTATGATGTGGAGGTTAGCTGGGCATTCCCGCTTTAAGTAGCACATTCCGGTGAGGCCAAAGTGTCCGGGCGCGTCATTAAGTCGCCGGAGTTTGTTCCTCGGGCACCGAGCCTCTTAACGACGGCATACGGACGGACGGCATGAATGCGGGTAGCTGGCGCCGGCTGGGAAAGCACCGCGCGGCGGCGCGAGCGACGAGGGCTTTTGGTGTGCCAGGGTAGTCAGCTGCAGTCGTGGCAACTTTGGAGATACCCTTTGCTCACATGCTACCCCACATGTCATTGAAAAAGCAAGACGAACCGGCATGGTCTCAGGTCCTGGGGATGCAGTTGGCTGCGTTACACCACTCCGCGGATGCGTCGCGGCGCGCGCGCACTTCGGCGCCCCGTGGATCCTCGACGAGCCGGGTGTTGATTTGCTGGTCGTGCCACAGTGCTAATGCCACCCTCAGCACACTAAAACCGACCGTGTCCAACGACGATGAGTGTGTCGCTCACCGCGGTCGCCCTGTCCAGAGGCGGCGCTGGAGCTGCGCCACGTTGCTGGCCCCCACGACCCACATGAACGGTTCTCTGTGGCGAGGAGGTCGTGGGCCAGCTCCTCCATTGGACTAGTCTGCGCCATGTCGTCCCGACAGGTGTGCCCCACATGTCGGTTTCCCTATTTTCCCGGCCATATTCGAGCGTCAGTGCTCCGTGTTGCGCATTAGGCGCAGAACAGGTGGTTTTTGTGCCTTGGTTCAAATGTGGTACACTACCAAGTTGTTACCCTAGCCCCATGTGTGGTGGTTTTGGGTACGGTGCCACCCTTTTCCTTTTCAAGTAGTGAAGCTTAACACTTGATTAAGTAGCCGGATGGTGTGCTAAATGTAGGTGTCCGACTGTTTGAAAGAATAATTGAGGTGTGCCCGATCCATGCTGGCATTTAGGGGTCCAACTTACCATGTTCCGGCAGTAGTAACTATATTAGTCCCTGGCGTACTCCCTCTGTTTTTATTTACGCCACATTTTAGCTTCGCTGAAAGTCAAACTTTGTAAACTTTGACAAAGTTCATAGACAGAAATAATAACATATACAATAACAAATCAATACCATTAGATTCATTATTGAATATACTTTCACATCATATATATTTGCTATTGTAAATGTTCATATTTCTACTCTTACTAGCAAGATGCCCGTGCGTCGCACGTAATGTCAAGATGCATTTGTATGAATAGTTTATCTTGTGAGAGAAAAGGATGAACGAGGGAAGGCCTTATTTGCAATTGTGGAGAGGTGTGTGGGTACCTTTTTGCAAAATTGCCATAGTTTCCTTCCTATCCGTCAGATATTAATCGGACGACCTATATTGCAGGATGGCAGGCACACCATCATCACCAACTCTGTTTTTTATAAGAGTCCGTCTGGGTCCCCCATGGTGCAGGTGGACCAGCGGTTCAACCTGGCGATACTAAAGGAGGACCGGGAGGCAGAGGCTCAACTCTACGCGGAGCGCGCGCATGCCGCTGCCATCGAGGCTCTCCTGCAGGCGGAACCAGATGTTGTGGATGTGAACCAGGCGGTGGAGGCTGAACTCGACGTAGAGCGTGCGGATGCCGCTGCCATCGAGGCCCTCCTACAGGCGGAACCGGACGTCCTGGACTTGAACCGAGCAGCGGAGGCTCAACTCGCCGCGGAGCGCGCGCATGCCGCTGCCATCGAGGCCCTCCTGTAGGCGGAACCGAACGCCCTTGACCTGAACCGGGCGGTGCTCTTGTCCGTGCAGAGCGCCCGCATGCTCTGCGTGAACGAGTAGCTGGAGGCCGAGGACAACCACGGTGCGGAGACACATGTCGGTAGCTACGGCTGGTTCGCGCCGGCAGCCAAAGACGACGAGGTCGTCATGTTCCACAAGCAGTGATAGTTTTTCTTTATGTTGTTGTTTTTAGGGATATTTTGCTTTGTAAAAACATATATTGTTATGCACGTCGCCTGACTTTCATCATTTTGGTGAGTCTACCATTTCAGGCGGTTGGATGAATATCCTACGTCTCCTAACCCTTCTTCCTCACCTCTTCTTCTTCTTCCCCAACAGACCACCGCACGGGCCACACGGATCCACCCCAACATGCGGTTGGATAAACATAATGTATGAACAAAAATTATCTGTCAGCGGTAGCACGTGTCAGTGAGGGTGCGTTCCCTTGGTTGGGTTTGCGGAGTGCAGGAGCGACTGTGTGAGGGTGCGGTGCGACCGCGGCGTGCAGGAACGATCGTGTGAGGGTGACGTTCAATACAAATCATCGTTTGACGTGTCAATTAATGCGTATTTTTTCTCCAAAGCCCAAAGAGCTAACCATCTCACTCCTCATCGCTTGATTAATGCAGCGCCATGCAAGCAAACCTTCTCACTTCCGCATGCATGCAAGGGTATATTAATCTCCTTGGTTGCTAGTACGAGGCAAAGCCCATCAATTTTGCCTCGATTAGTTTTAGTGGTCTTTTGCAAATTGTAATTTTGATATACTGGCCTGGTGTACAAAAAAATGGACGTAGTAACTATTTGACTTCCTGCACCATTGTTGTGACGTCGACGATATCTCGAACGTTGTGGTTTGGTGAAGTGCGTTCGACGGAGAACAACATTGAGGGAGACCACGGTAAGTCGTTCACAAGTCGCGCCTGCAAGCCGAGACAACTGCCTTATTTGCATCCAGGAAGTCCGTTGAACCAAAGGACGCGTAAATGTACTAGTACTACTAGTACACAATAGCGTCGTTCGTCCAGCTTAGTGCGGTGAGGTTGTTTCTCGAAGAAGACGATGGAGAAACGAAGTCAGCGAAGAGTGAAATGATGGTTGCTTCGTCCGTGCTTTGTGATTTGACGCCTCACTACTTTGTGAGTTGTGATAGAAGAGAGAGGGGAGTAGACTCTGTGCTCTATACTGTACATGCGTCCAAGAATGGGGAAAGAGGAGAGACGTTGCATTTTTCTATTCCTTCAATCAATCAGGGAGCTTTGGTTCCATCTTTTTGGCTTTGGCACTGTCCACAAATGGTTCCCATCGATGACAAAAGATATTTTCACATTTGGCTACACATTGTGGATGCCCTTAACCGTACCACTTGGTTTTGCTCCTGTGTGCTATCTATACAAATCTCAGTTATATTATCTAAAAAATTATAGAATCAAGATTAGTAAAATGGAGGTGATTTTGCCGCGCGGATGGCGGGGGAGGTTTCTTATTTTTAGAGGACGTTGGCCTGGCGGTTTGCTAACATGTGGTCCCACATGTCAGTGCTTTACCAAGCCGATCCGCATCCCACATGAGGCAGAACAATGGCAGAAGCAACACGTGGTTAACTTGAAGAAGATGAGGGAGACGCGGACTCAGCAACGAGTGAAATGATGGTTGCTTCGTCCCTCCAACTTCTTTTTTACTAGCATTATTATTAGTTCGTCCCTCCAACTTAATTGCGGGAAAGGTGCAGCTTTCTGATTTGACGCCTCATTGCTCATTACTACGCCGGCGCCATGACTGGGGTGCTTCACCCCTGCTGCTCTGCACTGTATTTTGGTATGGCACCTGGACCCGGTAGCTTGATGTCCCACATGTCGGCGAAAGGGACTAGAACATTTATGAAATCGAGCGCTCCACTCTTACGACGGAGGAGTACACGACACGGTGGCCTAGTGAACTGTCACTTGCACTGTATACTAGTACTATAGTTTTGTTGTTTCGCACGATCCATCAATACAAACCCGATTAAACAGGAAAGGGCGGGATTTTTCCTGCGCGGTAGATGATACTGGCCATACATTTCAAAGGCAATTTTAATATATGCAAACTGAATAATTAACTAACAATATGATATCTAGTAAAACTAAAAACACATATGATTTATTGTGTTAGAGTGTAGTAGTAGTGTTGTATTGCATAGTTGTTAGATGTAACATGCGAGAACGTGTAGAGATGTAGTTTTGGAGGGCCTACAGAGAGAAAGCATAATACGGTCACCGAACTTCAGAATATGCTCATTACGGCTACTATATACGTTTTGCGGTGATTATACGGTCACTTGCTCATTGTTCAGCATCGGATTGCACTCTGTTGACCGGCCAAATAGTCTGCTTGGCACCATGTTGACTAGTTAAATTGACAATGTTCCTTGTGGGTCCCACCTATCAGTTCACATAGGAAAAAGGTCAGATAAACACAAATTTACACAGGCGCGACAAGACTCCAACCCGTGCGCGGGAATCACCTGGTTGTGTATGTGTCTGTCTGATATGTCTCCAACGTATCTATAATTTTTGATTGTTCCATGCTATTATGTTATCTGTTTTGGATGTTTAATGGGCTTTAATATGCTCTTTTATATTATTTTTGGGACTAACCTATTAACCGAAGGCCCAGTGCAAATTGCTGTTTTCTTGCCTATTTCAGTGTTACGTAGAAAAGGAATATCAAACGGAACGAAACCTTCGCGAGGATCTTTCTTCGAACAAACGCAACCCAGGAGACTTGGAGTGGAAGTCAAGGAAGCAATGAGGCGGCCACGAGCCAGGAGGGCGCGCCCAGGGGGGTAGGCATGCCCCCACCCTCGTGAGCCCCTCGTAGCTCCACTGACCTACTTCTTTCGCATATATATACTCTAATACCCTGAAAACATCCAGGGGAGCCACGAAACCACTTTTCCACCGCCGCAACCTTCTATACCCATGAGATCCCATCTTGGGGCCTTTTCCGGCGATCTGCCAGAGGTGGATTCGATCACGGAGGGCTTCTATATCAACACCATAGCCTCTCTGATGATGTGTGAGTAGTTTACCACAGACCTTCGGGTCCATAGTTATTAGCTAGATGGCTTGTTCTCTCTCTTTGGTTCTCAATACAAATTTCTCCCTGATTTTCTTGGAGATCTATTCGATGTAAAACTTTTTGCGGCGTGTTTGTCGAGATTAGATGAATTATGGGTTTATGATCAAGATTATCTATGAACAATATTTGATTCTTCTCTGAATTCTTATATGCATGATTTAATATCTTTTCAAGTCTCTTCGAATTATCGGTTTAGTTTGGCCTACTAGATTGACCTTTCTTGCAATGGGAGAAGTGCTTAGCTTTGGGTTCAATCTTGCGGTGCTCGATCCCAGTGATAGAAAGGGAACCGACACGTATTGTATTGTTGCCATCGAGGATAAAAAGATGGGGTCTATATCATATTGCTTGAGTTTATCCCTCTACATCATGTCATCTTGCCTAATGCGTAACTCTATTCTTATGAACTTAATACTCTAGATGCATGCTGGATAGCAGTCGATGTGTGGAGTAATAGTAGTAGATGCAGATTCATTTCGGTCTACTTGACACGGACGTGATGCCTATGTTCATGATCATGCCTAGATATTCTCATAAATATGCACTTTTCTATCAATTGCTCGGCAGTAATTTGTTCACCCACCATAATATATGCTATCATGAGAGGAGCCACTAGTGAAACCTATGGCCCCCGGGTCTATTTTTCATCATATCAGTTTCCCGTCAACTAGCTATTTCTGTCGCTGTTTATTTTGCAATCTTTACTTTCCAATCTATACAACAAAAATACCAAAAATAGTTATCTTATTATCTTTATCATATCTCACTTTTGCAAGTGGCCGTGAAGGGATTGACAACCCCTTTATCACGTTGGTTGCAAGGTTCTTGATTGTTTGTGTAGGTACTAGGCGACTTGCGTGTAATCTCCTACTGGATTGATACCTTGGTTCTCAAAAACTGAGGGAAATACTTACGCTACTTTGCTGCATCACCCTTTCCTCTTCAAGGGAAAACCAACGCATGCTCAAGAGGTAGCAAGAAGGATTTTTGGCGCCGTTGCCGGGGAGATCTACGCTCAAGTCAAGACATACCAAGTACCCATCAAAAACTCTTATCCCTCGCATTACATTATTTGCTATTTGCCTCCCGTATTCCTCTCCCCCACTTCACCTTTGCCTTTTCTTCGCCTTCTTCCCATATATCTTTTTGTTTGTGTTTCCATGCGCCTTATTGCATCTTTGCTTGATAAAAAACTATTTATATGGATCCACTTAAAGTGTTCTACTTGGATCATCTTCGATCTATATGTGCTCATGCTGAAACCCCAACTAGTATAGTTGAGGGAAAATATTTAGATGATCATGCTCATTTTGTGCGTCATCGTTTGTCTGAAAAGGGGAAGCTCTTATGGTATCAAATAAATAGTTTGCTATGCTATGCTTGGAATATTTGCAAAATTTATAATTTTACTTGTTGCTCTAAGAACCCTAAAAAACACCTTTCCTACCTATGTGAGTTTAATGATAATGAAATCTTATCTTCTTATGGAAAGGGTGTTTATAGTTACTCTGATATCAAACAAATTGAAGAATTTGTCGTTTTTAAGGGTGCTCATGAAGTTGCTTCTTTGATTGAAAAGTATGATATTACTCTCTACAAATCTGAAAATTCCGACATACTTAAATATTGCTATGATAACTATGCTCATAATGCCTATGTTAAGGAATTTATTGAAAGAATGACCGTTGCTTTGGAAGAAAATAATGATATGCACGAAACTATAGATAATTATGATGCTTGCTATTCTTATGGCCACGATGCCAATATTTATGTAGATGAATTTGCTATAGTTCCCTATGTTAAACATGAGATTATTGCTATTGCACCCATACTTGATAGTTCCTTGAATCAAAAGAAAGATTGCAATGATGTTATTATAAATTCTCTTGATGTCAATTGTGCTAATAATATGCAAAATCCTAAGCTTGGGGATGCTAGTCTTGCTATGTCTACTACTTGTTGCAATGATCATGATTGGGGTGATTCTTCTTATGATATTGATAATTTATTTAAGCCCCATGATGAATATGAGATTGATATTAGTGTTTGCAACAGTATTGAAAGTGGGTTTGGAAGAGTGTCAAATTTAGATCCCACATATTTGGAGAATGTTCAATCTTATGAAATTTTTGATAAAAGTGGGTTTGGAGAGGTCATGACTTTAGTTAATGATAATCCCACTATTTGGGAAGAGTGTCAACTTCGCATGCGTGTGGATCGTGTTGAGAATATGTTATGTGATACCTATTTTGTTGAATTTGCCTATGATCCTATTACTTGCGCTGGCGCTAGCTTTAGTCCCTGTTGTTACAAATACCCGAAATACAGTCACCAAACTTGCTCTAGGGGGTCATCTACGGTCCATTATACGGTTTTGTGTACGTATGTGCTGATCTGGCCGGAGTCAACCGCAGGCAAGTGTGCTTTGACTGCCACATCTACCAGCTTGCTCGAATACGCATGCACACAGGTTTTTTTCGCAAAGTTGCCAGAACAAATCAGCCTCGATCGGCTCCTTCCTCTCTGGTCCGGCCGCTCAGCAGCGTAGCTCCCGATCGAGTCGAGACCAGGCCTAGTGTAAGTGCACCTCAACTACTTGAGTCCACATGCAGGAATCCTTCTTCTACGGTCAGACCCGCCGCAGCAACAGGTCGACATCGGACCGCGTCGGCGGCGAGCTGCGCCCTAAGCGCATCCATGCACGCGTCGCTGGTGTGGAAGCTCTCCCTAGCCAGCCGCTCGTGCCCATATCCGTCGCTCGCCGCCCCGTACAGGCCAAGCAACGATACTTCGTCGTCAGTCGATAGGACGGCGTCGAACGGCGTCACCACCCGCGACGGGTTCCTGGGACCTAGAAGCTCCGGTCGGTCCCTCCCACACCGGCTCCGCCATGGCCTTTGGCTCCAACCCCCGCGCCACAAGGAGCTTGGTGGACCCAGCGCCATCGCAGAGTGCGTGCGCCACCCGCATACTCAGGGTGACGCCGCCACACGTGAACCGCATGACCTGGAGCGCAAGCGCTGCCGGTGTGCCGTGGCTGTCGCCCGGCGCGAGGTGGTCAAGCAGCGGCGAGTCCGGCCTGTCCGCGTCGATGTCGGAAACCGACAGTTCCTTCGCAGCGAGGAAGAGGGCCACAGCGTCCTTGTCTGTCCCGAATAGCACGACGGGGCCGTCGTCATGGAGGAGGGGCTGGCAAGCCACGAGAAGAGGCCTAGCGCATCGACGAACGCTGCCTGGAGAACGTCAAGCGGGTCGAGGGAGACCGGGTCGGCAGGGAAGAAGCGAACAATGCGGAAGGAGATGTCGAGCACGTCACGGTCGGCGTCGAGGCCGGAGAGCTGCAGGGACGATGCCGAGGTTGCGGCGCTGGGAGGAGCCTGAAGCTGTCCAGGACTAGCAGGTGGAACTGCGGTAGTGGCGGGGGCGGAGGCGCCGGCGGCTCCATGCGAAGAGTTGTGCGTGCGGGTGGCACCCGGCCGGAAGGGGAGCCCGCGCTATTACGGCGGCCTGTGGCACTACAAAAAAATACACTTCCGTGATGATACGTGCTTGTCACAGTAGGTCGCGATTTTTGTCATGCATGCACATCCATGACAAATTTATGACAGAATCAAGATAGTCATACCTGTGCTGTCGTAGAAGTGTTCCATGACATTACCAAAATTATCATCACGGAAGTATCCACTTCCATGACGATAAATCGCGCGTCATAGAAGTGCTTTCATCAAGGGTGACCGACACGTGGCATCCACCATAACGGAATGCCGTTAAGCTATCGGGTCCGGTTTTGGATCCGATAACCCATTAACAGCCCCGACCAATGGGGATTTTCCACGTGTAAAATCATCATTGGCTGGAGGAAACACGTGTCGGCTCACCGTTGGGACAGATGTCATCCACTCATTGGACCCAAAGCGCCTATGATACGTCGATACGTGGCACGGCCCAACAGAGGCCCATTCATGTGAAAGGCCGGCCCGTTTGACTTGGTCAAAAGGTGGTGGGCCGGCCCACGGCAAGCCTGTTAACAGCCTGTTCGCATATAGCCCATTTACAGCCCGTTAACCCAGGGCCCGTTTACGGCCTATCCGAATTAGGCCTAGTAGCGTCATCTGGGCCGTCCAATATAATTCTAGCCCGTTTTAACTTCCGGCCCATGTATGGCCCATGATGTATTTTGGCCCATCTGAGGCCCTTAGTAACCCTCGGCCCGTTAACGGCCCATGGTAAAACTGGCCCGTGATGAACAGTGTATCACTTTATACTCATTAACGGCCCATTATACCGTTGGGCCATTTCCAGCCCATGTTATCTTTCGGCCTTCTCAGGGCCCATTTATTCTTGGGCTCATTTCCAGCATTCGTTTACTTACGGCCCGTTACAGGCCTTTTCTGCTTGTGGGCCAAATTCAGCCCGTGGATACAGTCGGCCTGTTTGTGGCCCGTTAATCTGTTGGGCCATTTTCATAGCATCATCAAATACGGCCATTTAACGACCCATTATGGTCATCCCATAAAACGTACGATTTCCACTGTAGCCCATTTACGGCCCCTTATACGGCCCGTACAAGGCCCATAGATGAGACGGCCCGTAGAAGGCCCATTGACCCGACGGCCCATAGAAGGCCCATTGACCTGACGGCCCATAGAAGGCCCATGGATCCGCTGGCCCATGGAAGGCCCACGGATCCAACAGCCCATAGAAGGCCCACGGATCCGACAGCCCATAGAAGGCCCACGAATCTGACAGCCACAGAAGGCCAAGGATCGTCCGTCCCGTAGATGGCCCATGGAATGTACGGCCTGTGGAGGGCCATGGTCACTACAACGTTTGGGCGAGTTGGCCCCCGTTTGAACGATATAGCATATTCAAACAATTATCCTACTCTATACTATCACCTCTAAAAAACATAAACTATACAATATAAAGAGACTAAGGCATAGAAACGTAGAATAATCCTACACTATACAATAAAGAAATTACAGCCGATTATACCCACTGGGCATTATGGTTCGGCACCAGTGATAATAAAGCATACAGAAACAGCAAATTACATACACTGGGCAAATACAACTCATACATCATGGACGCGCAT
Organism: Triticum aestivum; assembly: GCF_018294505.1. NCBI lineage: Eukaryota > Viridiplantae > Streptophyta > Magnoliopsida > Poales > Poaceae > Triticum > Triticum aestivum. Next base: position 155,701,970 of record NC_057802.1, read on the forward strand.
CAACATAACTTACCATTTGAACTATAATCTCTTCAGAAAATAGGATTGGTCGGATTTAGATAGCAGAAATTTCAGTCTGCAAAATCTCCAATTCCTTCGTTGTTACCTCAGTGTCTTGTTTCATTTTTTTGACTCCTACATCTAATACCTGCATGTCCAGTCTCAACTTGTTGATTGTACGTTCAGAATCATGTACACGTTGTCTTGCCACCTCTAGTTGATGCTCGTGAACATCAGCACATTCCAATTCCAATCCATAATCATTCGGTAACGGCCATGCCGCACTGCTCATAGATCTTTGTGTTGATGTCACTTCATCCTGAAATGTTTCTATAAGTACACATGACTAGGGCAAAAATATAGTTACAACAGTGAAGCGAGCAAGATAGACTATTTTGTACATGGCAAAACAGGACTAACAATAATGTTACACGTCATGAAGCATAAGTAGGTGATATTTTAAAAATTATAAAAAAGGTAGTCTGTGCAGCCTGCATACAGAAATCTCTCTTAGCTCACCAGAGGAGCATGATGTTGGGGCCCAATCCAAAACACAGACAAGTTACAAATTTAGACAGCACGTTGCGTAGAAGTAAGCAAGCAGTTGGCCATTCTGTAGCTCAATTAAAGTCTTAGGGAGCATAATGAACAGCAGAGGATTTCATACAAACATACTACATCAAGCAAAACTATGCAATCATTAGCCTAGTATAAACTAGATTGTGAGCCTCATTCAATAATAGTTGGTTAATAGACTTCAAAGCTTCAGGCACACTTCGGCAGTGTAATTAAATGGTAAGGCCTTTAATTATGTCAACTAATAGTTATACAAGTACCCAACATCAGGCATCATTCTTTAGGCATATCATTAACTGAGGACAAATAAAGCAATTGAAAAGAGCAAATTAACTATGCCTGAAACAAACAAGGAATTGAACTGTTGAGTTGGATACAGTGACTTACATTAACAGGTTGAAGAGGCTCAGCGCAGCTCCTACTTCTCTTGCAAGGCTCCTTCCTAACATCTTGTACTTGGAAATCCTCAATCTTATCTTCATTGCACCCCCTCTATAAGGTGACACAAACTAGTTACTCGTCTCCTTGGAAGATAAATATGCATACTTTCTAGTCTGTGAACACAAAAGGATGAGATTATAACAAAACAACACCACATAATGAAACATGCCGCATCTCTTGCACTTGCACACAATGAAATGAGCATTTACTATGTGTGCACTATGTAAAAACTAGGCATACCTTCGAACTGGATCTCCAGGTACTCTTGGAGAGCCTACTTTAGTGTACAACCAAACCTTTATGTCACCTATGAGTTAGAAAAGGCCCCACTACAAAGTAACAGTAAGTAATCAAAGCAAACAGTCCTAGTATGGCTCTTGTTAGAGTGTTAGGTCAAGAACAGTAAGTAATCAAAGCAAACAGTCCTAGTATGGCTGGCTGATACAAACAAGCAATTGAACAGATGTGTGAGAAAATTTTACATATCAAGAAAAGAAGCAAAGGAGTCTTAAAGACCATCACTTGACTGACCACTTACCAGATTTAAGGGGCATTTAAGCATCATGTGCAACGTATGAACTAACATAAACATTGCATATTCCAGATTCTACAATGGAATGCACATGTATTAGGTTATGCCATGTATGATGATGCCTAAATGTACACTATAGCAGGCAGGAGTGATTCATCATTGCACGCACAATTGAATTGCAGGTTAAGGGCTAGTTCTATTCCGCCTTTTCAGGGCTTATTGTCAAAATAAGCCATAAAAGATGTAAAGAAGTCATTTTTCAGTTATGGGCTTGGGCTTAACTAATTTCGCTTTGGAGGGGGGGGTGGGTGTTTCGGGTAGAATCTCACTAAAAATTGAAGGGAAGGGGAATAGTGAAATGACTATGTTGTCTGCCTATATTACACTCAAACTGCAACTGGTGACACCCGCGTCACACCTCACCCTCAAGTAAAAACAAACATGCAAGCGTTCATTGCCCTGCCCGCTTGCATCTCCTCTCCCCTTTCCCTCTACCTCGATCCCCTGCCTGCAGCACTAGGGTTCCTCCAGCAAGTCATCGCCACTGGTCCCATCTTGCCTGGTCCTCGACGATGCTGTATCCAGCTAGGCTACATGGCCAGGTGGTAGGGGAAAATCTCCCTGGCTGCTCCTCCCTTTGGTGCCGCCCCTCATTCTCATGGTCTCCAGCAGCTCCTCCACTGTGGTTCGTCCAACGCACTACTCCGGCAGGCGCTGCACAACTACGGCTGATGCCACACTACGGCAGAAGGCACCTTATTCCCCCTCCCCACCTCCCAGGCTGTGGCCTTGAGGTGTTGTTGAAGGATGAGCTCATCCAACAAGGTGAGGATCTCCTCTGATTTTTTGCCAAATTTTCATTCTGATCCACTATACGATGAATTGCTATGAGCTGCTTCTGCTGCTGCTATATGATGCATTGCTATGAGCTGCTCCTGCTGCTGCTATATGATGAATTGCTATGAGCTGCTGCTGCTATATGATGAATTGCTATGAGCTGCTCCTGCTGCTGCTATATGATGAATTGCTATGAGCTGCTGCTGGTATATGATGAATTGCACACTGCTGCTGCTGTATGATGAGTTGCTATGAGCTGCTGCTGCTATATGATGCTTTCAGGTGGTGCTGCTATATGATAATAACCAGCCACTTGGACCATCGAATTTCAATAAATAATTGTTCTTCATTTAAATGTGGGTCATGCGTTTTTCGTTTAAATTAGGCAATGGGATCTATATGGAAAACATTGACCAAAGTAGATTGTGCCAAGTAGATGGTATCTTTGTATTTGCATTTTGAGCAAATAGTGATGGTCTGTTTTCCTATCATATTAATTACTGCTCTGGGTTCAATTTCTGATGTTTGCAAGTCAAATTAATTTTCATATGGGCAGCAAAATGAAAAAATATAATGCAATCGAGACTTTTCACCTATCATACCAAAGATAAGCTGAAAACGCAATGAAAGGAACTGGTTGGCTTATTACATGGAGCTTATATTCACAGGTGCTTATTTTCTTAGGATAACTCGTAATAACTGTCCCTAAGAAACTTGGCCAATAGAACTGACATACAAATAACATGTCACGATGATTGCAATGGAGGAGTGACGTACCATAGCACACTGCATAGGCTCACCGCTGGCTCTCCTTTTTTTTGCGATGTTCCATGAAATTGCCACATACATCTTGTACTTTTTCATTGTGTAACCCAATCTGCAAGTTGGCACGGGTAATTTCAGACATCTCTACATGATAATACATTGCATATCCCTTGCGCATATTTAAACCACCAATTAATGATTGTGTGCGTAGCATAAACTAGCCATGACTCTGTGTGCTGGACTAGCAGGCACTCTAAGGGAGCCTAATGTAGTGTACTGGAATTCCTACATGCCACCTATGATTTTGTGTAATGTACTGCCTCTGTTCCTAAATATATGTCTATTTAGAGATTCCAGTATGGACCACATACAGATGTATATAGATGCATTTTCGAGTGTAGATTCACTCATTTTGCTCTGTATGTAGCCTATATTGGAATCTCTAGAAAGACTTATATTTAGGAACGGAAGTACGAGGTAGTATCATGTATGACATCTACATATCTAATTTAGCAGCCAGTAGTAGAAATCATTGTCTGCACAAAGGGATTACTGGTCGAAAATCCTAGCAAAGCACGCTGGCAGGCACAGAACAATACAAGAGAGAGAGACACGCTTACAAGATCATAGCAATGCCTCGGTCCAGGATCTTGGTTGGCCAAGCTGTTAGATCCAGAAGAAACATCGTCCTTGTAGTGTTTGCCAGCTGCATAACAGGTAAAAGCGACCTGTTAGTATATTTGAAGTACATCGGGCAAGTGATGCTAGACGGGTTTAAAGGTGACAAGTACCTAGGCCATGGCGGGTGCTTGGCATCTTGCCAGACGGTGGGAATCAGGTTAGAAACGTCAAGGGTGATGACGCTGTGCTGGCTGTCGGGGTCCAGTACGGAGATCTAGAACCGTCGAGTAGGGTGTTTGTGGAGCGGCTCCGGTAGGGTGGACTACGGTGTGGGCGAAGTGGATATGTGGCCGTGGACAAGGGCATAGGTGAAGCTGCTCCGGTGGTTGGGTTAAGGATGGTGTCGACGATGCGGATCTGCGGCCGTGGACGAGGCGTTAGAAGCTGCTCCGGTAGGTTGGATGAGGGTGTGAGGAAGCGGATATGAGGCCGTGGACTTGTGAGTTGGCAAAGCGGCCCCGGTAGGGTGGAAAATGGTATAGGCGAAGCTACTCCGGTGGGGTTGACGATTTTGTCGGCGAAGCGGCTCCGGTAGGGTTGAGGAAGGTGTCGGCGAAGAGGATCAGAGGCCCTCGATGGGGGCGTCGGTGGGGGGGCTCCGGGGGGTGTGGACGAAGCGTCTCCGGTGGGGAGTACGAATGAGCCGCTGTAGATGCGCTGCGGTTGACGAGTACCGGCGAAGCAGATCCGGCGCCGTGGACAAGGCCGGCACTGAATGGGCTGTGGTACAGTGGTGGATGAGCAGTCTACTTGTTTCTAGGGGAGGTGGGAGGGGTAGATGCGGCCGCAGAAGCAGATCCGGCGAGGTGGACGCCGCTGGCAGTGAATGGGCTCTGGTACGCCGGTGGATGAGCAGTCTAGGGTTTCGAGAGGGGAGGGGAGAAAGGCCGATGAAGTACGGACGGCGTGATGTGAGATGCTCTGGTGCTGTGGAGTTAGTC
>NC_057802.1:155706870-155708883 GCF_018294505.1 Triticum aestivum
TGGGAGGGGTAGATGCGGCCGCAGAAGCAGATCCGGCGAGGTGGACGCCGCTGGCAGTGAATGGGCTCTGGTACGCCGGTGGATGAGCAGTCTAGGGTTTCGAGAGGGGAGGGGAGAAAGGATGATGAAGTACGGACGGCGTGATGTGAGATGCTCTGGTGCTGTGGAGTTAGTCATTTTTGCGGGAGGGGGAGAGGAAATGGGGGTGCCGTGTAGTGGGGGGAACCTGAAGTTACCAAAGCAGCCCCGACCTATTATGTAGATGAGGGCGGTATTGTAACTGTTGGTCTCCGTGCACCAAGGACAAAAGGGGAATTTTACATGATAAAGACTAAGGTGGCGGAAATTTTAGAAGGAGGAGGGAGATTTTGCCGCCCGCGGGATCGTTCATATCAAGTTTCAACTAATTTTGGACCGTGCTAGCGGGAAGGTCATGCGAGACTGTGTACACGGGGCACGCGTCAGTAGTTAATAACTGGTGTGTCAACCCCAGAAAAAAAGACAATAACGCGGGATGATGCGCCGTAACTTGGACGTTCACACGGGCGCGACCAATCGTACGAGTGTAGTGGCGCGTTCACAAAAAAAGGGATCAAACGCTCAGCCTATGTATTTCTCGTGTAAATAGAGAATTTAGTGCAATTGGTTATTTACTTTAAACATAATGCATTGACGTGTTAGTGTAGAGGCACACAAAAAGAAGTCCGCTACTTAAAAGTGTTACCTCATATGATTACATAGCCTCCATTTCATAAATTGCGTACCCGTTGAATTCATATATGAATATTACATATATTACTTCATAATAGAACCTTAAATCATCCAAGACTAATGGTTTTGAATGCAAGAGTAACAATGGTGCATGTACATGATAGCTACATTGGTTGTTTGAAGAAACATCACTGTAACTTTGGCATGCACAACTGAAAAGGTTTATTTAAATAGAAAAAATGTGATATGTGAGTGTCCAATCTTTATAGCGTTGAATCGATATTGTACCTTTGGCCACGATACGAGGTAGATATTGATTTATGTTCAAGCGATGCACGTCCACGATCGCTAGATAGTGTTACGTGAATGAATTGTGCAATCACACACACGCACTTCGTGTATTTCTCTCCCTCCGTCAAGGTCAAAATGCGTCTTTCTACCCCGTCCTACAAGTCTCTCACACAGAAACACACACGCTCTCTGTGTCGAACACGCCCACCCCTTTAATTCCGCCCACCCACAGCCACTAATGTGTCAAAGTATAATAATGTCTCTCACACATATGCCTAAGGTTAACTCGAGTTCCAGAACCATATGAATACATACAATGGGATTCCAACAGAGCACCTTTTGTTTTGAGATTCGCGCTCTCTCTCTCTCCAACACATTGTTTCTCGCTTCATTTTTCCGGCACTTGCATGCACACAATTTTTTTTATCTTCGTGATGCTTTAAGTATGCCTCGCACAAATGCTATCTGCCTATCCCTTAATATAGCTAGATATGTGTCACACAGAATCCTTCTCCCTACTAGCAAGATGCCCATGCGTTGCACCGAACATCAAGAAGCATTTGTATGAGTAGTTTATCTTGTGGGAGAAAAGGATGAACGAGGGAATGCCTTATTTGCAAATGCGGAGAGGGGTGTGGGTATCTTTTTGCAAAATTGCCATAGTTTCCTTCCTATCCGTCCGGTATAAATCGGATGGCCTATATTGTAGGATGGCAGGAACACCATCATCACCAACTCCGTTTTTATAAGAGTAGGGATATGTAAGTGTCACTGCCCCCACCCCCCCGACACACACACCCACAACCACACAACCACACACACACTTCCCAACACCGAAGGAGTAGGGTGACACCTCGATCTTGATACTAATCTATCGACTGGCTTCTCTCTCAAACACACACACACACACGCACACACTACCCGACACCGAAGGAGTAGGGCGGCACCTCGATCTTGATAGTAATCTATCTACTCCTCTTTCAAACACACACACACACACATACACACACA
>NC_057802.1:155709162-155922887 GCF_018294505.1 Triticum aestivum
GACAACAGAAGGGTGACAACTCAATCTGATCGTAACTTGTCAATTGGTTTCTCTCTCGAACATTGTGTCTCTGTGCCTCGCTCAGTAGCCCCCTTGATATGTAGACTTCTCGCGCACGCACAGCTGTAGTGACGATGACGCTGAACCCAGTGTGCCTCGTTTTTACCGGCCTCATGTGATAGTTTTCACCCTATTTTCTGTTAATTAACAAGGCAACCTTTTCTTTGTTACTACTAGTGAATCCGAAATCATTCGGGGCAGACATAATATATATCACTTCAACCCAATTATCGCAGTAACTATTTTAAAAGAAACTAGCTAGATGCCCGTGCGTTGCACGAAAAATCAAGATGCATTTGTATGAGTAGTTTATCTTGTGAGAGAAAAGGATGAACTAGGGAAGGCCGTATTTGCGAACGTGGAGAGGGGTGTGGGTAAATTTTTGCAAAATTGCCATAGTTTTCTTCCTATCCGTTAGATATAAATCCGACGGCCTATATTGCAGGATGGCACGCACACCATCATCACCAACTCTGTTTTCTACTCCCTTCGTTCCTAAATATTTGTCTTTTTAGAGATTTCAACAAGTGACTACATATGGAGCAAAATGAGTGAATCTACACTCTAAAATATGTCTACATACACATCCGTATGTGGTAGTCCATTTGAAATCTGAAAAAGACAAATATTTAGCAACGGATGGAGTATGAGACTAGACATGGAGATATATCAGCAGCATGGTCTACAACAAAAATGTGCTGGACTGGTTAGCGTCAGATGCTCGCAACGCGATGACATGAGTTCGAATTATGTCTTTAACTTTAGATTTTTTATATTATATATTACTTATTTAATATATACTTCTTTCTCTACTGTACTAACAGTGGAACCCACAGAGTACTTAGAATACAAGATTAAGGATGGACTTGTTTCTTTTTAACTTTCTGTACGAAGCTGTAGCCACCCTGCAAGTCATGTGTACACTGTACATGCAATTAACTTTTTATAGAGGGACAATCATACACGCAATTAACTCAAATGGATTGGATGCCACTCTATTATTTCCAGCATAAGAGCATCTCCAACGGCAGCTGGCAAATTTCCTCCCGTTTCCTCCCGCGGAGGACGACATCAAACGCCAGCGGCATACATTTTCACAACTCTAACTAACTAGATGAAATTCGTGCAAACACGGACTGATTTCATATAAGCATGAAGGATTTCGTATAAAAAAGCCGGATCTTCATATAAATATGATGGATTTCATTACATTTACATGAACTAAGCGGTGCCAATCCGGCTATCTTGGTATAATTAATACTCCCTCCGTCCGGAAATACTTGTCCTAGAAATGGATGTATCTAGACTTATTTTAGTTATATACACATACAATTTATCCATTCTTAGAACAAAAATTTCCCGCCAGCTGGAGAGGGAGTACATAGTCAAAATGGCCGCCCGCGGATCCCTTTGTCTTCCTCATGTCCGGCAGACACTTTGCGGGGTCGACGAAGGTCCTCGGAAGAGACGAAGAAGCAAAGAAACCACCTGAATGCGCAGTCGTCGCCTCGGCGGTGGCCTTCATGGGACCCAAGTGGCGGCGGCCTCCCGTGTTCTACTTCTCCTCGATGATGGCGGCGGACACGGAGAAGCTGGCCACCGACTCATCGATGTCCATGCACCCGGCTTCTTTCTCTGCCTGCATGGCGCTGCCGCGGGCATGGGAGGCGCGCCCATAGACACGGGAGGCATGGTACGACGCGGCAGCGACAACGCCCGTTCCGGTATGCTCGCCGCCGTGCCGGCGTGGAGCAACTCGCCACTCCTCATCGAGCTGAACTGGAGCGGCGAGTTGCTGAACCACGCGCCTGCTTGGGGCGGTAACTGGCTCCGTCGGGCCAAGCGAGATTGGTGAAGCACCGAGCGGCCTCGCCCGTATCCGGTGGGCTCGGCGGGCCACCCAGCCGGGTAATATGCCGGAGAACGGCTCCTCGGAAGCCATCGGAAGAGTGGAGAAATTGGTGAAGGCAGAGATGAGGGAGCGGTGGAGGGGTGCGATTCTTGCCCGCTGTCTGTCTGGCCTCGTTTAAATAGAGGGTGGACGGTAGGAGCTTGGCCGGCGTCTGGCCTCGTTTAAACTGAGGGCGGACGGGAGGAGCTCGACCCGTGTTGCGTTTAATTCCGGCCCGCTCATGAACGGACGTGTGGCCGGAGTAGGTTTCTCGGTTTGCATGCGGGTTTAGCGGAGGGATTTGATGGAGGCGAGGAGGTGTGTTCAGCCGGGGGTGCAGCGGGCGGCGCAGTACTACTATTCGATTTGACAGCGGGCGGCGCAGCTCCCGATATGGCTTTAATGCAGACGAGCGAGGGAGTAGCGGTTCCCGAAATGTTGAACGGCCAATGCATCCTCCTTCAATTAATGCATGAGGGAAGTAATGGGAGGAGGACCGGGAAAAGAGGCTGCACGATGTGAATGCAACGCAGTTTGCCGTCATATAAAGGCGCCACTCCATTCCAATGCATCTCCACATCGTACGCACCTAAGCATTTGCCCAAGCACCTACACTAAGCGCAAAAGAGCTCACTTCAGACCCATGGCGGCGATGCGTGCGAGCGGCTAGCGGCTGTGCCAGATGGTCCACGACGTCGGCCTGCCGCATGGCACCGAGGATCGTCTCTAGACGGTGTTGGAGACCGGGTGGTGGATGGCCGCCGTTGACGCCAACTACGACTCTCAGTTGGACCAGATGATCGTTGCCACCACTAACAAGTTCACCGTCCTCAAGAAGCTCGCGGACGACATCGCCGTACTCCTCCAGCACGCGCGCCCGGGCACCTCATTGCCTACCACCCTAATCGGCCTCCATGGCCAGAACCTCTTTCAAGCACTGGTGGCCCTGCGACTGCCTGTCGACGCCATGAAGAATGTCCACCTAGAGGTCGCGCCCGCCGCGAGGCGCCTCGCCCAGCAAGAATTCGTCGACCTACACATCCACGTGTACGAGCAAATCGTGTACATAGGTATCTACAAGGCCAGTGAGGACGCTACGACGTTGGCCTTCCTCAACCGGCTGGAAGCCCTGGATGCCTTTGCTGAGAAGCACCTCGACCTCGCCACAAAAGCCGCCGCTCCTTAGCCGTCGGTCGGTGGCCTGGGGCACTAAGTTGAGGAGGAGGCGGTCGTAAGTTGATGGATGCATCTTTCTTCTTGCCTTCTGTAACCACCACTGCGATTGCATCATCATCGTGGCCTTAATTCTTATTGTGGTGTTGCATTCTCGTTCCAGTCAATACTGACATGTGCGATCCCTTTGCTTAATTATATGCATCACTGTAACTAGTAGTCCATCCGTCAATTTATAAGTTGTGCTTACCTTTTCCATCAACTTCGTGCAACGCGCTGGCATCTTGCTAGAAACACTAGAACATGTCGGACCGCGTGTGACCAAACCGGCGATGCGCCAACCTAGCTACTACGTACCCTGCTTATCTGGCGGAAATAGCCCCGCCCTAGCGTTTCCAATTGTTATTTCTATCTATCGATCTTGCCAAGGAGCAGAACCAAAATGTTACAATTTATACATGTTTCTCTACTCCTACTCCTATACAAGACTTAGTTGGTGATGGTGGTGTGTCTGCCATCTGTCGTTTCTGACCATTAGATCTGCATCTAACGGTTGTGAGGTAAGTTGTGGCATTTTTGCAACAATAGCCCACTTCTCTGCTCCAATTTGCAGAAAACCCCTTATTAACTTGAAAGCAACCACATCCCTCCCTCAGCTCATCAAAACAGCCTGAGAAATATATTTTGAGTGAAATGTACTCCCTCCATTCCTAAATATTTGTCTTTCTAGAGATTTTTCAATAAGTGACTACATACGGAGCAAAATGAGTGAATCTACACTTCAAAATATGTCTATATAATCCGTATGTGATAGTCCATTTGAAATCTCTAAAAAGTCAAATATTTAGGAACGGAGGGAGTAATATATTAGGAGTATATCAAAACAAGAGTGATTTCTTTCAAGTTTGTGAACAAGTACTACTATTCTACTACTTTGGATCCGTTGCAACGCACGGGCACATTGCTAGTAAAAGGAAAAGGCCTGCCGCGTTCGCGTCGCACTCCCCCCACACACGCCCGGCCGGGAATCGGGAGTACTCGACGGCCCGTCCGGCACGACACATAGCTTACGTAAGGCGTGTTGCCTACCATTTTCACTTTCATGTGGGACCGTCGTTGAGCAAACCGCACCCCGCCCGCCGCCGGGTTGGAAAACAGAAACGAGGGGAAGATCTAGCTGTAGCACGGAAGCCAAGAAATTTGGTGTCAGATGGGGCTCGTTGATAGAGTAGGAGAATTCTATACTACTCTGCTCCTACTAGTACCAAGTTTGTACTATACAACTAGTACTACCACTATACAACTAGTAGGTACGTGCACGGCACAACATCGTAGGAACAAAAAATGGGAAGATCTTGTTTTGGGTGATTTATCTTTTTTCTGTCAACGTAGTACGAATAATATGATGTGGGGGGCACCCATGAAGCTTATGTGGCTTGGTTGCATGGCTACGAAAGGTTAGAGAAAAATAAATAGATAATGTGTTTAGAGTGCACTCCACTAAACAGATATACTTTGGATCCATTGCAACGGGCCGGCACATCTATATCTATACCACCTATATAGTGTGTGAATAACTTTGAAAGTTGGTCGTTGGATGAAGCCAATCCGACGGTACAAATATGGAAAGTCCGAGCACTACTGGCCGTTGGATATCATCTACATTCCACCAGATTCTGCCACATGTAGAATCGAGAAGACTCCATGGTTGAACTTCATTCATGACTAACTTTGCCACAACTAAGCTTAGGCAAAGTGTGTCTGAAACAAAAAATGTGGCTAACAAAATGGCCACCACAAGTGTGGCAAGATTTGGCAAGAAGTTGAGTCTATGACATGTGGACCATGTAGCTAGAAAAGTGTGGCAAGCCACAAGTGTAGCAATGAACCAAACACATGCCTGGTGTGTTTGGTAGGGTCTATTAAGGGTGCATGATCCCAAGAGTTCCCTTCTCGACCCATTTTTGGGTGTTTGGTAGAGTGTATGGAGGGTGCATGAGTCCACACTAGATTAGAACAAATACACTATAAGCATGCGTGAAGAGAGCATACATGAAGAGGGGTGTTGAGTTGAGCATGCATGAAGAGGGAACAACTATGATGAGACGAGAACACAACCAAACACACTTGTGGCACACCTAAGCTTAGGCGTGGCAACCTTAGGCTGCAAAACAAACCACAACTTTCAAAGTTGGTCGTTGGATGAAGCCAATCCGACGGTACAAAGATGGCAAATCTGAGCACTACTGGCCGTTGGCTATCATCTACATTCCACCAGATTCCGCCACATGTAGAATCTAGAAGACTCCATCGTTGAACTTCATTCATGACTAACTTTGCCACAACTAAGCTTAGGCAAAGTGTGTCTGCCACAAAAAATGTGGCTAACAAAATGGCCACCACAAGTGTGACAAGATTTGGCAAGAAGTTGAGTCTATGACATGTGAACCATGTAGCTAGATAAGTGTGGCAAGCCACAAGTGTAGCAATGAACCAAACACATGTCGGCACGCCTAAGCTTAGGCGTGGCAACCTTAGGCTACAAACCAAACCATAACTTTGAAAGTTGGTTGTTGGATGAAGCCAATCTGACGGTACAAAGATGGCAAATCCGAGCACTACTGGCCGTTGGATATCATCTACATTCCACCAGATTTTGCCACATGTAGAATCTAGAAGACTCCACATGTAGAAGAATAATGCACAAACCACTAGAATCTCATGCGTGCAATGCACGTGTACCTTACTAGTAGTTGATAGTAGTAAGAAACAAATTCTGTGTTTGGCATGAGCTCGTACTGCGGGAGCACCACAAGGCCTGCCGCAGGAGTTACATTTCCCTCTCGGGGCCCACGGGTCCGAACTTCAGTGGCTTAGTGCCCGGCCTATGAGAGCAAGTACAATAAGGTGATGTAGGCGGGCTGTAGGACATTAAATATTATATTTTTGCTTAGTTGGACGAGAGGGAAGATGAAAGAGAAGAGAAGCGGGCTACTAGTTAACAGCCGGCTGCAGCACGTGCTCCTAGGCATTTTATGAGAGAGCGAGGTGGGTCATGTAACAACAAAGTAGTACATATTAATATTCAACTATTGTACTTGCTGGCTACAAGCTTGGCTATATTTGACGTGGCAACATCATATAGCCAGCAGCCGGCTATATTATTAACCATGCTCTGAGTCAATGACATGCGTACGTTAAATGCGGCTGGCCCACATGTCATTCTCATGGTGGTGGTGTGGTTCGCGACTCACTCGTTCGAGATGAACCAGCCGGTGGTGGCGTGGCTGTGGCGAGGGTGCCACAGCTGGGCGTCGGGGCGTTATGAGGCGTAGATGGCCACACCGGTGGGTACTACCTATAGTACAGAAGTACTCCAGCTGAGGATTGATGCCCGGGACGTAATGTGTCAGCCGCTGGATGAAAATTCGATGGTGCGGGACGTGTGGTGTCATGGGTTCGTGCGGCGCCGTGGGAATCGCGTGTGGCTGTGGTAGAAACTTGATGCTCGCCGCATTTAAGGTGGCCCACATGTCATGCACACAAAGGCAGAGGGGTAGTGTGGCCGAGAGGGGTGAGGCGCACGTCGGGGGACGTGGTGCTGTGGGTTGGAGCGGCGCCGTGTTAATCGCGAGTGGCAGTGGATGAAACGTGATGGTCATCGTAGTTGAACTTCCATGGACAAGCTGTCATGTCTACGGACACATGCATTGCATACCGATCACTAGAAGGAGTAGTAGAGAAAGCTAGGCGGATAAATAGTTCCTTATAGTCAAGCGGACCCACGCTACTACTTGTTCCAAAGACATGCACACCATCGAAATAGTCCATCTATATCAATATACATAGAGAGGGAATATTTTTTTTACAAGAGAGGAAATAGTTCATCCATCTATAATGCCCTGCTGCTAGTGCAACATCTTCTTCTTCTTCTTCTTCTTCTTCTTCTTCTTGTTCTCATTTTCTGTGGGAGATGGCTTCGCAACAAGCTCTCTGGACCTTGCAGCTATCTCGAAACTCACACGGGCATCGAGGGCAGCATATTTTATCTGCTCGTACGTCAAGGGATAATTCTCCCATCCAGTCGACCTTAATGCCAGCATCTCGTCACCCTTCTGAAGATTTGTTCCTAGCACAAAATTTGCTACGTTGAATAGGGATGGTGTCGGTTTATCACAATCTTCTACAAGAATTTTTATTCTAGTTTGTAGGTCACCGATGCTTTTCAAATCAAGGTTGTACGGCTCCAACTTCTGTTTGTCCCCCGCGATGGCTGCCCCACAGAAGTATATGTCCTCCCGAGATAAGAAATCGTGAAGCTCACCTGGTATGGAGGGCGCGTGTATGATGTGGTACACCAAAACATCATCTTCGAGGCACAGCTGAAGGACAGCGGAGCGTTGGATCTTTTCAGTGGCACGCTCCATGTACTCTGCGTCGAGACCAATGACATTCATCTCCACCTTTTGGATGGAGTTGGATACATTGTTGATCCACTTCCGAACAACCCTTGGGTGGTCGGTGACTGTGGCCACTATGCTCAACGAGCCTTCGACGAGGACATGTTGGACGCTACAAACCTGCATCTTGATCTCTTTCGCCATTTGGAACCGCTGGACCGGAGGGCTATGGTTTGGAGAATTAGGATTAGATGGCTAATCTAACTGAAGAAGATAATTATTTATAGGCGCTTCGGAATTACTCCAGGAGGATGTGAAGAGGTTAAAAAAATGTGAATGCAGTGTGGTTTGGATGCAAATGAAGATCAAGGAGTAGTGAAAAAGCCGAGGAAAATCGGTTCGCGATGGAGAAGTAAATGGGAGAAGTTATGCGCATGCATGAGGAGAGGTGCGGTGGTTTGACTGCTGCATGCAATGGATTGGACGGGCTCTTCGGTTGCCTTTTCTCTCTCCCACGCGCATAGAGTGGCCCACTTGCATGCTGCAGTTTATTGGCTGGAGTCGGGCTGCAACTGCTCATGCGTATGCTAATTAATGCTGTGAATGCGGGGCATGGAGGGAAATGGGCGCATGCAAAAGGGTATATACGCAGACTAATTAGAGAAATACTGAAAAAAGTTATGCGCAGACAAAAGAGGACCGGAGGGAGTACTACTCATGTTCCTACTACGGTTAAGGAATATGCGGTTATCCTCAAAAAAAGAAAAGTCCTTCTTCGCGCTTCCGCATGCATGAGAATTTGGTTCTGCTCGCAATATGGATGATAGCTGGAGGATGAAGTGAACCCAGAGGCGTGCTAGCACGGGAGTGTACTCATGTTCCTACTACTCCTACTAGTAGTAGTAGTACAACTGTGGTACACTTGATGGTCAAAATACTACTATTCATCCGATCCTCACAGTGAAGTGACAAGACGCTGTGCCCGAGGTGACACTAGTCCAGGCGGCGTGTCCGGGTTACCAAAGTCAGCCTCACCTTGTGCACTGTGCAGTGACTGTCACCGCCGTTGTATAGCATGCCTCGCCTCGTCTCCCTCTCCCCTAGAACCACTCCATCTCCATCTCCGTCTCGCCGGAGATCCTGAGGTCACTCTTCATTATCTCACTGTGCCCCCGCATACCCTCGCCTCCCCCAGTACCACTATTCCCTCGCTAGCCGCTCCAGCACCGACAACCTTCTCCCCCGTAAATCAAGCCCCCCAAAACCCCACCTTCTAAACTCCACCATGGCCGAACGCGCACCGCACAGGATCCATATGGGCCGCGATTGGAGCTATCTCCCCAGTGATGTCCTCGGCCTCTGTTGTTCGTGTATGGATATGTTGAGCGTCCTGCGGCTGGCTGCATGCTCGAGGGGCATGCACACGGCCATCGTTGAAGCGAGGCCTAAGCTTTTCAAGACACCCTGCTTGCTGCTATCTGGTCTTGCGAGATTGGCTCACCATGATACGGAGGCATACATGATGCCCCTCGACTTCAATCCGATCTCCATTAGCCGAAACTTCTTTGCAGGTATGTAGTGGGTCGCCGTACATCATTTCCCTCGACTTCGATCCGATCACCATCGCCCGAAACTTCTTGGTAGGTATGTATTGGGTCGGCATGAACTCCCACTGGATGGCTGCCATCAGAGAAGATGGTAAAAAGTTGGTGCTCGTGAACTTCTAGACCTCCCATGAGATTATCCTTCCTCCGTTGGATTATATAGAGTATTACCATCGCGGTCCTAGTCATCTAGATTACCGCGTCAGTTGGACGGACCTTGTTTTGCCGAAGATTGTAATCTGCCAAGTGCCCACACGACATGCGGATTACGCAGACTTCAAGATAATTGCCTTGCTCGACAAGGGACTCGCCTATCTTTACGCCGGTGCCTTCTTTAGACGGAGACAACTCAGCTCGTAGTGGATCGTCGTCAAAGCTGATACACACTTCGGTGATGTTATTGAACACAATGGCATCACCTACGCGATCGACAAAGCAGATGGCACCACGTATTGCTGGGACGACGCGTGTAAGTTGTTTCCATCTCATGTTAATGATGACGCCATGACACTGTTTGAACTTTTTGTGATGATTGGCATATCCCTGTTTGAGCAGAGTTTGAGTAGAACTATGGCAATGTATTAGCGACGTAAATCAGCTATATTTGGAATGAGTTAATTCATGCGATTGTGATCATGTCATTAGAGCCAATTTGTACCCCTGATGAAAGTGCAACTATCCCTGGGTGGTTTTGGTAAGTCCTAACAACATATAGCTCATTGAGCTAATGCTATTTCAAGATAGATATTTCAGGAAAGCTCAATAATTGGCATGGCATGGATTAGAAAGTGGACCCTTCAAAATGCTAAGGACAAAAGATTGGCTTAAGCTCAAAGCACAAGACTCTACATTTTCTATTTTAGTGATCCAAGATCACATTGAGTCTATAGGAAAAGCCAATACTATTAAGAAGGGATGAGGTGTTGCTTAATGAGGTGCTTGCTCAAAATGCTTAGTGATATGCTCCAAAACCCTCCACTACTTTCTCATATCCACATATGTCCCAAACCACAAAGTCCAACTCGGCCCCACCGATTCTTTCTATCCGGCGCCACTGAGTTCAATTGACATAGCCACTGCCAGAAACCCTAGTCTTTTCGGTCTCACCGATAGGGATCTCGGTCTCACCGAGATGGGATTGTAATCTCTCTGTTTCCCTTCGTAACGTTTCGGTCCAACCGAGATGAGCGATCGGTCCCACCGAGAGTGCAATGCAAACTCTCAGTTTCCTTTTCGTAATCTTTCGGTCCCACCGAGATGAGCGAATCGGTCCCACCGAGTTTGCCTGACCAACTCTCTGTTTGACTATTACCAAAACCGGTCCCACAGAGTTTGTGTAATCGGTCACACCGAGATTACGTTATGCCCTAACCCTAATGATATCGGTCCCACCGAGTTGACATGTCGGTCCCACCGAAACACCTAACGGCCACATTATGAACCAATTCAGTCTGACCGAGTTCTCTGATTCAGTCCCACCGAGTTTGGTGATTTGTGTGTAATGGTTAGATTTTGTGTGGAGGCTATATATACCCCTCCACCCACTCTTCATTCGTGGAGAGAGCCATCAGAACATGCCTACACTTCCAATACATATTTTCTGAGAGAGAACCACCTACACTTGTGTTGAGGTCAAGATATTCCATTCCAACCACATAAATCTTGATCTCTAGCCTTCCCCAAGTTGCTTTCCACTCAAATCTTCTTTCCACCAAATCCAATCCTATGAGAGAAAGTTGAGTGTTGGGGAGATTATCATTTGAAGCACAAGAGCAAGGAGTTCATCATCAACACACCATTTGTTACTTCTTGGAGAGTGGTGTCTCCTAGATTGGCTAGGTGTCACTTGGGAGCCTCCGACAAGATTGTGGAGTTGAACCAAGGAGTTTGTAAGGGCAAGGAGATCGCCTACTTTGTTATGATCTACCCTAGTGAGGCAAGTCCTTCATGGGCGACGGCCACGGTGGGATAGACAAGGTTGCTTCTTCGTGGACCGTTCGTGGGTGGAGCCCTCCATGGACTCGCGCAACCATTACCCTTCGTGGGTTGAAGTCTCCATTAACGTGGATGTACGATAGCACCACCTATCAGAACCACGGATAAAAAATGTCTGTGTCAACATTGCGTTTGCTCCCTCAATCTCATCCCTTTACCTTCTATATGCAATTGTTTTACATTCCGCTGCTATACTCTTAGAATTGCATGTGTAGGTTGATTGCTTGACTTGTTCTAAGTTGCTAAAATCTGCCAAGAACTAAAATTGGGAAAAGGCTAGATTTTTATTTGGTCAAGTAGTCTAATCACCCCCCCTCTAGACATACTTTCGATCCTACAAGTGGTATCAGGTCTTTGGTCTCCATTTGCTTTGATTTCCATAGCTTTTGGTGGTCATAGCCTTGGTTTCACAACCTAGGAGAGTATGGCGTCTAGCGAGGGAAATTACCAACGTAGAGGTCCTTACTTTGATGGTACAAATTTTGCTAGTTGGAAGCATAAGATGAAAATGCATATTCTTGGACATAACCCCGCCGTTTGGGCTATTGTGTGTATTGGCTTGCAAGGTGAATTCTTTGATGGGAGAGAACCAAACCGTGAAGCTACCGCGGAAGAGTTGAAGATGGTACAATACAATGCTCAAGCTTGTGATATTCTCTTCAATGGATTGTACCCCGAAGAATTCAACAAAATCAGCCGGTTTGAGAATGCAAAGGAAATTTGGGATACTTTGATTGATATGCACAAAGGTACCGACTCTGTCAAGGAATCCTAATTGGATGTGCTTCAAAGTCAACTTGACAAGTTCAAAATGAAGGATGGTGAAGGTGTCGCTGAAATGTACTCTAGGCTTGCTCTCATCACAAATGAGATTGCCGGCTTAGGAAGTGAAGAGATGACCGAAAAATTCATCATCAAGAAGATCCTAAGAGCCTTGGATGGGAAATATGATACCATGTGCACATTGATCCAAATGATGCCCAATTACAAAGATCTCAAGCCAACAGAAGTCATTGAAAGAATTGTTGCTCATGAGATGTCACTCAAGTATAAGGAAGAGCTTCACAACAAGTCAAGTGGTGCTTACAAAGCCTCGTGTGATGCTCCCACATCATCAAGTGAGAAGCAAACCTTCAATGAAGAATTGAGCCTAATGGTCAAGAACTTCAACAAGATCTACAAGAGTAGAAGCAAAGAAAGAAGTTTCAAGTCAAGGTCCTACAATGACAAAATATCTTCTAGTCATGAGCGTAATTGCTACAATTGTGGAAGACCCGGACACTACTCCAATGAGTGTACGACCCCCTACAAAACAAGAGAAGATTCTCCCAAAAGAAAAAGTAGAAGAGAAGAATCACCACCAAGAGAAAGGAGTAGTAGAGATGATCGTTATGAACGAAGATCCTCTCGGAGAAGCAAGGATTCAGAAAGGAAAGAAAAGTCATCAAGGAGCTACACAAAAAGAAGACATCAAGCTCATGTTGGTGAATGGGTATCCGACTCCGACTCCGACAATCACTCCGAAAGAAGTTATCACTCCGACTCCGAATATACTCAAGATGAAGGTGTTTCCGGTCTAGCACTTTTGTCAACCAACTCACCAAATGAAGGAATTGGAAGATGCTTCATGGCCAAAGGTCCAATGGTAACACATCCCGAGTATGTTGATTTCAACAGTGATGAAGATGATTTGCTAGGTGATGATGATTTACTTGTTGACAACTCTAGTGATGAAAACTATGATGGAACGGCAATTAATCATGCTAATCAAGATAAAACGAATGATGATGATAAGAAGGAGATTGAGCGTCTAACTAAAGAACTAAACACTCTTAAGTTGGCTCATGAAACTACCTTGGAAAATCATGAAGAACTTTTAAAGACTCATGATAAGCTACGCTTTGAAAAGCTCAACCTTGAGCAAGAGCATGAGTTTTTAAAGGCAATCAATGATGATCTTCACAAGAAAAGTTCTTCTTACATTGCCAAGCGTTTACTTTTGTCTACTTACATGCCACAAGTTAAATCTAGCAAAAAGTACAAGAAAGGTGCTTCATCTAGTAGTAACAACAATCATGCTAAATCCAATGTTGTTGCTTCTAGTAATTCTCTTGATTCCACTAATGATTCTCTTAGCCAAGTTACACTTGAGCAAGAAAATAGCATATTGAAGGGAATTATAGAGAGAGGTGTTTACAAGAGCCTTGCCGGAAGTAAGCAATTTGAGGAAATTGTGCGCAAGCAAGGAAGACACCGGAAGAATCAAGGTGTTGGTTTTGAACGAAAGTTCAATGCCAATGGAGTTGAGTGGGAAGAAGATCAATACCCCAAGACGAAGTTTGTTCCTCAACAAGAGAAGTATGATCCTACTTCCTTCAAGGGGACACAAGCTCAAGATGATCTTCCACCACAAGACCACAAGCGAAAAGGCAAGGACAAGCTTCAAGAGGAAATTGATGCATTTGAAGAAGCACCTAAGGCCTTGGTCAAGTGGGTTCCCAAGACTATATCAAGTTCTACTTCATCAAGTACAACTATAACTCCGAGGATTCCCATCAAGATGGTGTCGATCCGGAAGAAGAAGAACTAGAGAGTTCTTGAGGGTGACTCTGCCAACATACTTCACTCTTATCATTTTGGCAAGGACAAGTGCAAACAACTTCCATATCTTGCACTAGTTCAAGGAGTCACAAACCCTCTTGTTGGTAAGACAAGGGACAAGGTAACCTAATGCTTTCATGGACATCATCTTGTGTATGCATCACTCTATGTCTATGGATATCCTTGTTTGTTCCTTGTGGGACTAACCCGTGTAGGTATAGAAAGTGCAACTCATTCCAAAGGATTGCTCCAAATGATCTACATCAACATTGAGCATCTACATCTTCAACACCTACATGAAGTCATCATTGACATCACCCAAGGTTAGTTCATCCCTCTAAGGGAAGATATCACATCTAGGGGGAGCTTTACTCTAATCAATTGAGCTAAAGCAACTCTAATGGTGTGAACACAACAATGATTTTTGTAAAAGTGGTAACCCCACTTGTGCTTAAACGATGAGTATGACCTATGATCAAATGTTCTCATTTGACTCCTAAGTCAATATACTCATATATAGATGACCTAGTCATCGCCAAGTTGCTTGATAGATGCTAGAGTGTTTGTGCATGCTTTGTCACATATTTCATTTGCCATTTTATTGTGTGAGCATGTTGGTTGCATGTTTTACTCATTCGAGGACATCCATTTGTTGTTTTGATTGTTTGGCTCTTTCTCTTTTGCCAAATGGATGGACAAGAATGCCTAAGAACTCCCTCTAGCTATCTATGCTTTCCTCGTCTCAAACTCTATTCATGCTACATCACAAAGTTTGATCAAGTCAGATTCGAATCACTCTGTGTGAGGAGCACTCGGAGTTCCCGATTCGTCATAGATTTAAACCTCCAAAACCTCTTGTGCATCTCGGTCTGACTGATTCATCCTTTTCGGTCCTACCGAGTCACTTAGTTGATCTAGGGTTTTCAATCTCGGTGCAACCGATTAGAACCTTTCGGTCACACTGAGTTGCAATAACTGCTTGTAGTTTTGCATCTCGGTGCCACCGAGTCGTTCCACTCAGTCACACCGGCAGGTCAGGTTATATATACTGACGGGCCAAACTTTGGAAATTTTTCCGAACCCTCTCGCCCGCGCATAACCTGCTCTGCCTCTTCGGGTCTCCGGATCGTCCTCTCGCCGCCAGCGACCTCCGGCCGCTGGTCTCCGCCGCCGTCAACGGAAATCTTCACCGCCGTTGCCGTCGTAGCAAGTTCGTCGCCGAACTAGGGTACAAACTTGATCTTTGTGCTAATCTTTAACTCCGATTCTTAGCACATTGCTTTGCCATGATTCTTGCCATGATTGAAATTATCCTGTCCAGCGAACACATCCCGTAGATTAGTTTTGATTTGAAAATTTAGGGTTAGGTCTCCGCCGAATTCATCTCAGACCGACCGAGTTGTAGAGATCGGTCTCACCGATTTTGGCTTAGGCCAAAGCACACGCATTTTTGGTATGACCGAAAACTGCAAGTCGGTGTGACTGAGTTCGATTCTTTGTGAAACCCTAGCAGTCTCGGTACCACCGAACTGTGACTCGGTCCGACCGAGTTCACTAGTTTAGGTTCCAAAAGCTGCTTCGGTATCACCCAGTTTACAAATCGGTAGATACGAAATGCTTTCTGAAGAACTAAAACTAAGTTTTTAAGTCATCCATTCTGCAAAACTCCTGTACTTTGTGATGCTCATCTACTCTACCTCATCTATAACCTATTCACAGGGTCTGCTGTGAGAGTATTTGCAGAGATGTCTGACCAGAGTGATAGTCAGAATAGGTCTGAGCAACATATGCAGTTGAGTGAGGGTTCAGATCCCTCTAGCAGCTATGATGAAGGCGGCAGGAGCTCACCAAGCAATCTGCCAAAGGCTACCACAAGGACAAGGAAGAAGATGAATTCTGACTCTAAAGATGAAGATTATGTGGCTGTTGAAGATGAAGCCACTTCAAAGAAGAAAGTGCTGAAGAAAGAGTATGGCACAACTGCTGCAACTAATCCAGGTCTGAAAACAAAGGCTCCAGCAAGAAGAGTTCCAATGTCAACAGCAAGAGCCTCCACTCAAGAAACAATGGAGTTCACTCTTAAACCCAAGAAAACTGGAGATGGCAAGAAGAGAAAAGAAAGGGTCAAAAAGACCATTGCCAGGGTTATTGGGAAGCCATCAATGATGAGAGATTCAGAAGAAGAAGAAGAAGAAGAAGAAGAGGAAGAGGATGTTGCACCAGCACCCAAAGCACAAAAGCTTCTGGGAGATGCAATTAAATCAGGGGCTGCTCCATCAAAGCCCAAAGCTGCTCCAGCTCCAAAGCCAAAACCCAAAAGGAGCACTAGGAACATACCTACTGAAGAGAAGAACAAGGCCCCAGTGCCTCAAGCTGCTGAAGAAGAAGAAGATGATTTTGTTGTGTTGAGGAAGCTAAAGCCCAAGATCCCTGACCACACTGATGCACACCTAGTTGCAGAGAATATGAAGATCAGGAAGGATGCAGGATTGAGACTATGGAGAGAGTTTGATCCCTATGCTATCAGGAGAAGGACTGCTGTAGACTACAGATTCCACACTAAGGAACAGGAGGACTTCTATGAGACTGTTTTGCTCGAGAAGAAGCCCATTGTGTGTGATATGAGATGGGTTGACTGGGAATTCATCAAGGAAAATGAGGATCACTTCCCTGGAGTGCTTGATAGCTTTAAGGCATGTGGAGAGGATACTTTTGTTGCCCAGAAGCTCACCAAGTGGAATGATGAGCTCATCATGCAATTCTACTCTACTGCACACTTCTATCCCGATGGAAGGATTGTATGGATGTCTGAGGGTACTAGGTACCAATCTACAGTTGATGAGTGGGCCAAGCTCATAAATGCTCCTGAGGAACATGAGGATGACTTGGACATTTATGCAGAGAAGAAGAAAGACCACAACACTATGGCTAACATGTACAAGGAGATCCCAGATGCTGCTTTGGATACACATAAGTTTGGATCTGTCCATTACCTGTTGTCTGGTTTGCCAACAATCAATTGGCTCTTAAGGCACACACTGCTACCCAAGTCAGGTGATCACAAGATGATCAGAGGACATGCTATCAACTTGCTGCACATATTTGATGTCCCACAGAAGTTCAAAGTTGTGAGCCTGATTGTGGAAACAATCAAGAGGACTGCAGCTGATCAGAAGAGAAGTTGTGGGTATGCCCCACACATTCAGGAGCTCATCAACTCAAAGATGGGAAAAGGCAAGTACATCTTGGATAAGGAGCACCTGCCCATCTATCCTGAATTTGAAGATAACACTGTTGTGATGAATGAGAATGAACCATCTTCAGCTCAAGCACATGAAAAGAGAGAGAAGGCTAAGGCTGAGAAGGCTGCAAAGATGCCAACTGTGGAAGAGGCATCTCAGGTATTCTTGAAGAGCAAGCAAGACCAGCTTGGATATCTGATCCAATCCACCCTGAGGATTGAGAAGGGCTTGGCCACCCTGACCAAGAACCAGGAGAGCTTGGAAAGGATTATTGAGACAAAATTCTATGACCTTGATGTCAAGGTAACTAAAATCCAAACTACAGTTGAGCAACTTCAGGAGGAAGCAGAGGAGAAGAAGGGAAAGTCTATCACAGATGCTTTTGCCAGAGTGCCCAGAGGACAAAGATCTGCTGCAGTGCCAGTGACAGACACTAGAGCCATAACATCAGCACCAGCAGCTACAGCTCCAGTTCCACCTCCAGCAGCTACTCCACCATCTCCAGCTACTTCATCAGAAGCCTTCGTCCTTGGAGTTCTCTCAACACCACCTCCCGAAGATCAAGCCAGAGAGTCATCTAGCACTATGCATTTTCAAACTTTTTGGTAACTTGTTGCCAAAAAGGGAGAAAAATGTATAGATCATAGGCTTCGAGAGAGAGAGAGAGTGTGTTGGTTTTTATCTCTCTTTGCACTTATTTGGCTTGATTTGAAACTTTATTGCATGCTTGTGTGAGCTACTTGTGAGATACTTGTTTGATCTTGTGTTTGATCATATGCTACCCTTAATGCTTGATTGGATGATATTATCTCTTATATCCTAGATTATCATTCACTTGTTTTGGTGATGAGTGCATGATTTAACTTCTATCATTTTGAGCGCTCCACCAAGATGTATGTGACAAGGAAGAGTAACCCATGATCCTAATCGATTGTGCATTTGCATTCAAAAGCAAATTTTAAATAATGCACAAATTTAGGGGGAGCTCTTGCTTAACACATACTTCTCAAAGCAACGATGTTTTTCAATACTATTTACCATTTGTCGAAGCTTTGATCTATATGTTGTCATCAATTACCAAAAAGGGGGAGATTGAAAGTGCAACTATCCCTGGGTGGTTTTGGTAATTCCTAACAACATATAGCTCATTGAGCTAATGCTATTTCAAGATAGATATTTCAGGAAAGCTCAATGATTGGCATGGCATGGATTAGAAAGTGGACCCTTCAAAATGCTAAGGACAAAAGATTGGCTTAAGCTCAAAGCACAAGACTCTACATTTTCTATTTTAGTGATCCAAGATCACATTGAGTCTATAGGAAAAGCCAGTACTATTAAGAAGGGATGAGGTGTTGCTTAATGAGGTGCTTGCTCAAAATGCTTAGTGATATGCTCCAAACCCTCCACTACTTTCTCATATCCACATATGTCCCAAACCATAAAGTCCAAGTCGGCCCCACCGATTCTTTCTATCCGGCGCCACCGAGTTCAACTTACATAGCCACTGCCAGAAACCCTAGTCTTTTCGGTCTCACCGATAGGGATCTCGGTCTCACCGAGATGGGATTGTGACCTCTCTGTTTCCCTTCATAACATTTGGGTCCAACCGAGATGAGCGATCGGTCCCACCGAGATTGCAATGCAAACTCTCAGTTTCCTTTTCGTAACATTTCGGTCCCACCGAGATCAGCGAATCGGTCCCACCGAGTTTGCCTGACCAACTCTCTGTTTGACTATTACCAAAATCGGTCCCACCGAGTTTGTGTAATCGGTCACACCGAGATTACGTTATGCCCTAACCCTAATGATATCGCTCCCACCGAGTTGACATGTCGGTCCCACCGAAACACCTAACGGTCACATTATGAACCAATTCGGTCTGACCGAGTTCTCTGATTCGGTCCCACCGAGTTTGGTGATTTGTGTGCAATGGTTAGATTTTGTGTGGAGGCTATATATACCCCTCCACCCACTCTTCATTCGTGAAGAGAGCCATCAGAACATGCCTACACTTCCAATACATATTTTCTGAGAGAGAACCACCTACACTTGTGTTGAGGTCAAGATATTCCATTCCAACCACATAAATCTTGATCTCTAGCCTTCCCCAAGTTGCTTTCCACTCAAATCTTCTTTCCACCAAATCCAATCCTATGAGAGAGAGTTGAGTGTTGGGGAGACTATCATTTGAAGCAGAAGAGCAAGGAGTTCATCATCAACACACAATTTGTTACTTCTTGGAGGGTGGTGTCTCCTAGATTGGCTAGGTGTCACTTGGGAGCCACCGACAAGATTGTGGAGTTGAACCAAGGAGTTTGTAAGGGCAAGGAGATTGCCTACTTCCTGAAGATCTACCCTAGTGAGGCAAGTCCTTCGTGGGCGACGGCCATGGTGGGATAGACAAGGTTGCTTCTTCGTGGACCCTTCGTGGGTGGCGCCCTCCGTGGACTCGCGCAACCGTTACCCTTCGTGGGTTGAAGTCTCCATCAACGTGGATGTACGATAGCACCACCTATCAGAACCACGGATAAAAAATCTCCGTGTCAACATTGCGTTTGCTCCCTCAATCTCATCCCTTTACCTTCATATGCAATTGTTTTACATTCCGCTTGTATACTCTTAGATTTGCATGTGTAGGTTGATTGCTTGACTTGTTCTAAGTTGCTAAAATCTGCCAAGAACTAAAATTGGGAAAAGGCTAGATTTCTATTTGGTCAAGTAGTCTAATCACCCCCCTCTAGACATAGTTTCGATCCTACACCTGAATAATCAAATGGTTAGGAATATATGTGAAAGTGCGTTATATCGACTAGAGGGGGGTGAATATGCGATTTTTATGAATTCTTCACTGAGGAATTTGCCAGTGAGGAAATTCCTTAGCGAAGAACTACTTGCAGCGGAATAAGTACTCAAAAGTATGCATAGCAGAACACAAGCATGGTCATCATGATGAAATGAAGACAAGCACAGAGTACAGAAAGCGTAAACGCAAGATAACACACGATGAAGACAAATAGACTGAAGAAATTGAACTGAGGAAATTGAGAAAGTCTCCAGTCAAAGTCTTCAAACACAGATATGAACAAGTGCACAACACAGTAATGAGGAAATGAAAGAGTTGAGGAAATAGAACCAGTAGGCTTGGTGAAGACAATGATTTCGTAGACCAGTTCCAACTACTGTCTCAGTTGTACGTCTGGTTGGAGCGGCTAGGTATTTAAACCTAAGGACACACAGTCCCGGACACACAGTCCTCACCGTATTCTCCTTGAGCTAAGGTCACACAGACCTCGCCCAATCACTCGTGGTAAGTCTTCAGGTGACTTCCAAACCTTCACAAACTCGGTCACTCGGCGATCCACAATTTCCTCTTGGATGCTCTAGACCATGACGCCTAACCGTCTGGAAGAAGCACAGTCTTCAAAGGTAACAAGCGTCGGATCCACGCAGGATCAATCTCTTCAGTGATGCTCAATCACTTGGGGTTTGTAGGTGTTTGGGTTTGGGTTTTCCTCACTTGATGATTTTCGCTCAAAGTCCTCGGAGGATGGGATGCTCTCAATTGACAAGTGTCAGTTTCTCTCGGAGCAGCCAACCAGCTAGTGGTTGTAGGGGGCGGCTATTTATAGCCTAGGGAGCAGCCCGGCATGATAAGATATAAATGCCCTTCAATGATATGACCGTTAGGTGGGTAGATATTTTTTGACAGCTGGCGCATAGCACAACAACGGTCCAAAATTTGAGTATCAAATTCCTCAGGGCTATCATGTTCCTCACTGTGTAGGCAATCCGCACTGGCGAATTCCTAACTCCTCAGTCAGAACAAATTCCTCAGCGACCAGAAGAACTTCGTCTCTGTCACTGAAGAATATGACTGAACTGTATGAGATTTCCAATGGCTTCACTCGAAGGGATTGGTAGGTGTAGGATTTTGAGTTGAGCATCACATGGAAATTTTTCCTTAGTATTTCCTCGACCCCCTTTAACAGTACGGTGTTTCCTATGACTCAAGAAAGAGAAAATGAAACTATGAAAACAAAAGTCTTCACGCTTCATGTTCCTCAAATGACTACCAAGTCTTCAAGGTCACACCAATTTCTTCACTTTCAAAGTCTTCAGAAAGTCTTCAGAAATCCAAAGTCTTCAGTCGAAGAACTTCATTTTTAGGGGTCGAGTTTCTCTGTAAATATCAAACTCCACATAGACTTATAGACCTGTGTACACTCATAAACACATTAGTCCCTTAACCTATAAGTCTTCAATACACCAAAATCACTAAGGGGCACTAGATGCACTTACAATCTCCCCCTTTTTGGTGATTGATGACAATATAGGTTAAGTTTTTAACGAGGATAAACATATGAAGTGTAAATACTGATATTGAGGAATTTGATTACAAGATATAGAAGAACTCCCCCTGAAGATGTGCATAATGAGGAATTTGCTTTTGAAGCAATGCACATTTGAAGAGTAAAATCATGGAGATCTCCCCCTATATCTTGTAATTCATACACGCATTTGACATAATATATGAAGAATTTGAAATGCATGATGAAATATGGTGACTGATGTAATTCAGCATGCGTGCAATAACATTAATGAGGAATAAGCATGCAGAAGAAACATCAAAAGTATCAGGCCACCATAGAGTTTAAGTTTACAACTCGATCCAAGAATGTCATCAGAAGAACAAGAGTTGTAACTTTGAAAAAAAACGCCCATATAAGATAGACCCGCATGAAGACTAACTCAAATTTCTCCCCCTTTGTCATCGAATGACCAAAAGGTTCGAAAATGAGGACTAATGCCCCTGAAAAATATCAAGGTGATGAAGGAGCGTCAGCGTTGTTGGGGTCGTTTGTTGTAGTAGGGCCTGCCGCAGTGTCGTCCAAGTCTTCATGTTCATCATGTCACGTGATGAAGAATAGGAGCTGGCCACCAAGGAAGGAACCTTGACCTTCTCGTACTTCTTCGGAGGAGGTGCAGCCCAGTCAAAATCTTCCTTGAGACCCATTTTCTTCAAATCTTCTTCACCATATATGTGCGACAGAACAGCCCAGGTGCGGTTGAGGGTTTCATGAAGGTAGTAATGGTTTTTCTTCACTACATTGTGGGTAGCAGTCATGTTGTGAAGAATTGAACCAAATTGACGCTTGACCCATTTATGATTGCGATCAACCTTCTGGTGAAGACTGAGGAGAAGCTCACGGTCAGTCATCACCCTGGGAGCTGTGCTTTGAGGATTTTGCTTGGGTGCGTTGGCGGCAGAGTCATGGGTGGCAGAGTCACCATTGGTGGAGTAGGATGCAACCTTGCGAAATTGACCATCCAATGGATGAATGCCTTCATCAATTACAGCAGTAGCCTTGCCCTTTTCATCAGCTGAGGAAAATGTCCGTTTGAGGACTTCAATCGGGGGCAAGTAGCTGCAATGGTTCAGTGTATCAGCTTTGTAGTTGAGTGAAGACCTTGTTCTGATGAATCTCATAATCCACAAAGCATAATGCTTCAACTCAAATGGTGACATTGCGACATTGGCCAGAGTCCTCATGAAGAAATCATGGAAATTGACGGGAACGCCATGAATGATATTGAAAAGCAGATTCTTCATGATGCCAACGACTTCTTCTTCATTCGAGTCGTGGCCCTTGATAGGACTCATTGTCTTCGTCAGAATGCGATAGACAGTCCGAGGCACATATAACAATTCCTTCACAAGGAATTTTGTTCTTGGGGCCTGACCTGGCTTCAATGGCTTCATCAGCATATAGTGATTTGTAAGCTCAGGTTCATTGTAGACGCAACAAGCACCTTCAAGGCGAGGACTGAGAGGCAAAGCACGAAGCAATTCAGTAGCTGGTGCCTTGTAGTGAGTATTTTCAGACATCCAGTCGAGCACCCATGAGTTCACATCTTCAGAGTCTTCGGTGATGTGCAGAGTTGCATAAAATTCAAGAATGAGCACTTCATTCCAATCACATATGTCAGTGCAGAAATTTAACAGTCCAGCGTCGTAGAGAACACTGTGGACTGGCCCAAAGCACGGCAGAGATTCCATATCCACGTGAGGAATGTGCTCATGATCGAAGACTTTGTCTTTGTTGAACAACACTGAGGAATAGAAATTTGCCTGGATGGCAGTCCTGAAACGCCTCTTCCTAATGCGAGCAGAGTCATAAGGGTTGTAATCAGTGAAGAATACGTGCTCGCCGAAGAAATCATCAGCCTTGAATTTTTGCTTCCTTGAGAATGGATCCTTTGGCTTGGGCAGAGGAGTGTCAGTCAGTTGCATGATGACCTCAGGAATCGCAATCTCAGGTTCTTCAGGCTGAGGAATTTCTGGTTCCTCTTCAGTGGCAGCCTGGTTCTTCAAATCTTCATTTTCATTTTCTTTAGCACTAGCGGCTGGAATATCTTCATGAGCTTCATCAGATCCCATTTGAACAGTAGTGGCTGGGGACCGAGGAATTTGCTACAGTGGAGTGAAGAGTGGTGAATTGGGGTGCTGACTTTCCCAAAAGTCATCATTCATCACTGGTGTGGTACAGCCAATGTCCACATCTTCATCTTCAATTTCTTCAACGCCAGCCTCTTCAGCAGTAAACTGAGGCATAGGTGAGGAAACTGTGGGGGTTGAAGGGATTTTATCCACTTCAATTTCTTCATCCATCTGCTCTGACGAAGCAGCAGAAGGATTTTCTTCATCAGATCTGCTAGGGATCACATATTCTTCATCAAAAGGGATGATTTCCTTTGATGGCATGGAGGAAACTAGAACAGCATCAATTGGATTAGCAAATGAGCTTGTCAATTTCTTCATCTTCTTCGGTGCTGAAGAATCTGAAGGAGCTGATGCTTTCCTGTTCTTCACTATTGCACGCTCTGCAGCCTTGGTCTTCTTCACATCTGATGCAGATGGAAGGATTGGAGTTGGAGTAGGTGCAGGAGGAGCAGAGGAATGTGGTTGATTTTCTTCACGCACAACTGATGCAGTTGCCCTGACCTCTTCAATTTCTTCAGGCGCACCACTAGTGGGTGCCCTGGCAATTTCTTTAGCGGCTGGAATGCAGTCATCAGCCCTGGAACTCACATTTTCTTCGGCAGCCTGATTGTCATCAGTGGTGCTGGCATGTTCTTCAGTTGGCTGAGCAGAGGCTTCAGCCTGAGGAATTTCTTGTTGTGATGGGGCTGCAACATTTGAGGTGAACATCTTAGTCAGTTTAACAAACCTGACCTTGCCTCCTTTCCTATCAGCATAGTAAGCATTGAAATCATCATTGAGGCCTTTGATTTTAGACTGGATCTTCACAAGTTCATCAGTTGTCATAGAGAGAACGTTGTTCTTCAGAAACTTCTCCATCCTGTACTGTGCTTTCTTGAGCTGCCTGGCCTTCTCAAATTTCCATTTTTCTTCTTGGATGAAGACAGTCAGCATATGACTTTGACCAGGAGTCAGCTTGAAGTCAGGCATAGGAGTGTTTGGGTCCTTGTGCCAGAGATCAATGCAGTCAAGGATCAACTTTGGATCCAAAAGCAGAGGCACATTTGTGCCCTTGGCTCTAGCGGCCCTGACTTGCCTGTCTCTGATGATTTCAGCAAGTTCTTCATCATCAGCTTCGTCTTCTTCAGACGGTACTTGGAAGGCGACCTGCTTCTTATGAGGACTTTGGCGAGAGCCTCGTCCAGCAGTGGTCTTTGTCTTCAGCAGAGAGGGTCCTATTGAAGAATTTGGTGTAGCTGAGGAACTAGCTGAAACTCCTGAGGCAATAGAGATGCCTGTAGTCCTTTGGCACGTGGCGAGATGCACAGGTGCTGAGGATTTTGTCGGAGCAGCTGAGGACTTTGGAGGAGCAGGAGAGGCATGAGGAATTGGCCGTGAGGGCTTAGCTGAGGAAATTGGCCGTGAGGGCATTGAGGAAGAGGCACTTGGCTTGTGCGCAGTCTTCTTTGCCATGGATTTCTTCGGCCTTACAGAGGCCTCAGCAGCAGCAGCAGTAGAGTCTTCGTTGAATTTCCTCACTACATCTTTTGCCTGTTTGGCCAACTTGGCCTGGCGCTTGGCCCATTCTTCAGGAAAATCCTCACCGCGCTTGATGCTAGTGGGATCTGCTTCTTGGCCAGGTGCCAATGGTGGTCTTGAGCATGGAGGAGTAACAGCGAATTTCTTCATGTATTTTGGAGTCACATACCTGTACTCCCTCCACTCTTTTGCCCATCTCCTTTCTATCCTCTGAATGCGCACCTTGCGCTGATTCTTATCTTCCTCAGGGGGTGTGCAGTACCCAGCATAAATGTCCTCAGGGATTTCAAAGGCAGTATTGATTTCAGGCCTCTTTCCTCCTTTCTGTGGCTTCTTTCCATCAGCCATTTTCTTCAGTTGAGGAATTTGAACAATTGAACTCTCTAAAGAAGTATGCAACTTTTCTTTGAGGAACGCTGCAAATGAGTTAAGTTGATGAGAACCTAGTGATTCAGCAGCGGACATGAGTACCTATGAACAGAGTATAGTTGCGAGGAATTTGGAGAGGTCATATGCGTTCTCAGAAAGTTTTTCAAAAAGAACAAGTTTGAGGAATTTGACCAGATGAGTCTTGAAGAATTCCACTAAGCGTTCTTTGTCTTAGGTTCCAGAGTTGTATAGATCGAAGATCCACACAACTGAGGAATCTTGAAGAAAAATGATGCTTAGAGAAACGAATCAAGAACAGATGACATGTGAGGTGTTTAGTGTGTGAAAAATTTGAAGAATAAACGCCTTTGAAGATTTTGTAGAAATCATTTGAATCAAAGAGGGAAGTAAAAGTTACTTTTAATTACCCTGGACGAAGAACACGATGAACTGTGAGGTGGAGAAGTGAAGTTCGTCTGTGCAGATCTTCCACGCCCTAACTCGGTGGAGGAAGACAGCAATGGCGGCGGCGGAGAGAAGATTTCCGCGGCCGGCGCGAGTACGGCGGTGACGAGGTCGAGGCAGTGAAGCTCTTCCTCACCGGCGACGATGAAGTAGCGGCGGCGCTAGGGTTTGAGAAGCACGAGCGGGAGAAAGGTCGAGCGGAGTAAAGGAAGTGAGGAAGGGGAGAGGGGGTATTTATAGCCACGGTGAAAAACGGTTCGCCCGACGAAATTGGACGAACGTGCCCCTGACCCTTCTCATTCGCTTGACATGTGTCACCCAGGTACTGAGAAGTGGAGATCGTGTTAGATCGTGGGTGAATAGATAAGTATTTCGTGGGATGCGGAACGGTTTGAGCGGCAAAACCGAAAATTTGGATAAGATAAGTTAAAAGTTCCGTTCGCAAATTCTTCAGCTGACAAGGACACAGTGAAGATTTTGAACGAGTTTCAAATAGAACGCACATGAAGAATTTGTGAATAGATTGGGTTGAGTATAGCATAGAGGGGGAAGGGTCCGATCACATTCACTTAGCAGAAAAACCAACTTGAAGAATTAGCCAATGAGGAAAAATTACGGAGAAGGTGAAGACAATGCAAAGTTGAAGAATGTGAACAACTGAGGAATTTCAAAAACTGAGGAAAAACTCAAATTGAAGATTTTCAACTTGTGTGGTGGCATGACCCACCGTATAAGAGTGATGATTTCAGATACCGCGTACAATTGTCGTAGGGTTCTGAGAATCAAATTCTTCATTAATTTGTTCACACTTAGAGTGTTATTCTTCATTGATTGAAGAAAAACATTTCTTCATGTGTCGCACATCTAAGTCATCAATTTTGCATAAGTGTTAGGATGAGTGTCCTTTTCAAAGAACATTCGAAGATTCTAGGTGTCGGAGTAAATGGCCACGGGTAGCCTAACCGACTGCCCCTGGCTCTTCCAAAAAATTATCAGGCCTTTGGGCCTTCAAGCACTCCAAGCATTGGACCACCTTCCCTGGCCGGCTACCTCTGAAGCCGACTCACGGAAGGCGACCCAGCCTCAGCAACCTCCCCCCAGGATAACCACGGGGTGGCTGACTCCAGGAAGCCGGCCGTAAAGGATGCCGACTTCCCAGAAGCCGGCCTCGAAGAGCGCCGACTCCAAGAAGCCGGCCAAGACCGCAACCACCAAAGCTACGCCACATAACGGTGACAAGACGGGGTGTGGCCACAGTGCGGCCCACTACCCCCGAAGCCCGAGGCAGGCATGGCCACAGGACGCCGTACGGGACGGCCATCTCCCTTCCAGCTCGGCACTGTAGCCATGCTAGCCTCGACGTCACCCACGGCAGACGCCAATACGGCCCACGGGCGGCGGGCCCCTTCAGCCAGAGAGAGGCGCGAAGGCGGCCCGGCCTCCCCCAGTCGGCCAAGGGCGCAGCCGGCCCCCAGAAGCCGGCTACCCCCTCCCTCGAAGCGTGTGCCACATTAAGGAGACAAGACGAGGTAAGGCTACAGTGAGAGCCCTCGAGGCGGCCCACTGTACCACACTTACCTCAACGAAGCCCTCGTCATCAGGGGCGAGGCTTCAGTAAGCAGCCGCCGACAAGACCCTAGGCGGTGGGGCCGGCCTGCCGACCAAGAGGCCGGCAGCCGGCGGGACCCACCAGTCGGCGGGCCCCAACAGCCGGGGGAGAAGCCGGCGAGCATACACACTGACGGCTGGGACCAGTGCCCAGCCGGATTACAATTGTACCCCCGGGGGGTAGGCCTATATAAGCCCCCCGGGGCACCCATGCAAAGGGTTGGCTTCTTAGCATTACACACACACCATAGAGAGAGAGAAGCAAGAGCTAGCCTTGCTCTTCTTCTCCCTCGAACCCAACAGCTCTAGGAGCGATTGTAGCTACCCTTCTTGATCTAGTGATCATGCGGAGACCCCGCAGAGCAGGACTAGGGGTGTTATCTCCTCGGAGAGCCCCGAACCTGGGTAAGATCCGCCGGCGTGCATGTCTTCGCCTCATCCCGTTTCCAGGCACCGGCGACGTCTTATTGGCACCCACAATGATAAGCCACCCGTTGGCATATGTCGCACCTACCACCCGACATTTGGCGCCCACCATGGGGCCAGGTGCACCGTCGTCCGGAGACCTGTTCTGGACGGGAACCCTCTTCCTCCCCTGCGAGCGCAGCCAGCCTGCTGTGCCCGATGGCGTTTGCCTCGACGCGCTGCAAGGCGTCGACGACGCCTGCGCAGCGAGCTGCCTCGCCGATCTTCTCGGCGAGACTCGCATCTCCGACGAGCCTGCGTCCGACGCAGGCACGGACTACCCCGAGAGCCGCCTCGTCAGCCTCCTCAACCAGCTTCATGTCTCTAGCGAGCCTGCTGCAGATGTGGAGTCGGTCGGCTCCACCGACCCGATGCTCGTCGACTCCGACACGGCATCGCTCGACGCTTACCCCTCCGATGTGGTGGTCTTCGACGATCCTCTCCCTCGAGCTGACAGCGGCAGCAGCGCTGTCACCGAAGTGTTGGTCATCAGCCACGTCGCCAACTCGGGCGAGAACGCCCACGACGCCCTACAAGCGGCGATGCACGACCAATCCGTCCCCATCCCGGCCAACGCCGACGCCGAGACCCTGGAGGCACGTCGCCTCGCCCTCATCGCGGAAGGCCAGAAGATAGCCTCCATGAGACGCCTCACCGAGGCCCACCAGCGCGAAGTCGACCGCGCCGCCTTCGGTACGCCGCTGCCTAGCGGCCCGAGTCGAGCCGGCTTCGTCCAGAAATGCGGCGCGGCTATCGCTAGCATGCTGGGGGCAGATCGCCCCGTCTACGCCACCCCGCTCGAGAATCTGTGAGCCGCTCAGGTGACTGCAGAAGAGCTCAATGGGCTGGGAGCCGATGAGCTCCCCTACATGACAAGACGGATCCAGCAGCTGATCGACGCGGCTGTGGAACGGCACGAAGCTGGCGCCCGTGCTGATAGTCATCTCCCGCGCCGGGAGCACGCGGGCGACGTCCCGCTCGCCGACTGCGAGCGGCGCACGCCAGAAGAAAAGACAAGGAGCCGGCTGCCAGCCGCAGCCGGACTTGCATCACCATCAAGCGCGACGCGGAAGGCCGCCCTCAAGCGGTGGAACGCCAAGGAGATTTTCCTCCTCCCCCGCCTCGAAGAGAAAGACGTCTCACTCCGCCGCCTATCACGCACCCGACTCTTGGCGACCGAGTCGGCCGCCGAGAAGGAGTCGGCGAGAACGACGCCCGCCACCGGATCGACCGCCTTGCTCGATCCTTGGCGTTAGAAGAAGAAGACGATGTCGGCCCGCCATGCTTTGGCCCCCGCATCCGCGACGAGCCCTTCCCCAAAGGGTTCTCGCTCCCCAGAGACACGCCCAAGTACAACGGCTCAGTGAAGCCGGAAGATTGGCTCATCGACTACTCCACGGCTGCCAGCATAGCCAACGGCAATCGGCGCGTTGCCGTGAAGTACGTCCCCCTCATGCTGCAAGGCACGACACGCACATGGCTCAACAGCCTCAAGCCCTACAGCATCAACAGTTGGCTGGACTTCACGGAAGTCTTCGTCCGCAACTTCACCAGCACCTACAAGCGGCCTCCCAAGCCTCGCCAGCTCTCCCTCTGCGTCCAAGGGCCCAACGAGTCGACCCGCGACTACCTCACGCGGTGGGCTGAGCTCCGCAACTCCTGCGAGGGGGTGCATGAGGTTCAGGCCACCGAGTACTTTACCGCCGGGTGCCGAGAGGGCACCCTCCTCAAGCACCGACTCTTATGCGACGAGCCGGCTACCCTCGATGAGTTGCTGGTCATCGCGGACAAGTACGCCACGGCCAACTCCTCGATGAAGACCGAGCTTCGAGTAGACGCCTCGGGAAAGGTGATTGCTCCGGCTCCCAAGACGCCGGCTGGCGACCCCAATCGGCGCCCCTACCAGAATGATCACAAGCGCAAGGCCCCCATGCCGACTTCCACCAGTCGGCAGGTGGCCACAGTTGAAGATGAGCAGCCCGAAGAGTGGCCCGCTCCCAAGAAGAAGGGTGGTAGGCCGGCTTGGCAGCCGGCTTTCTCTTACGAGCAGGCTCTTGACGCCCCCTGCAAGTTCCACAGCGGCGCGAAGCCGTCCAACAACACAACCCGAAAATGCCACTGGCTCACGCGAATCACCAAGGGCGAGGGGTTGTTGCCGCCTCCGCCTCCCGGTCCGCCGCCTCCAGCCCCCCAGCAGCCGGCGGCTCGGCCGGCGGTCGGCACCATCCAAGACGAATTCCCTGAAGAGCACGCCGCCTGCGTCGTCTTCACTAGTCAAGCCGACGACAAGCGTAGTTGGCGCCGACAGCATCAAGAAGTTAATGCAGTCGCCTCTAGCGCCCCCGAGTTCATGCACTGGTCAGAGAAGCTAATCAGCTGGAGCCAGGCCGACCACCCAGAGGTGATGCCCTCTCCTGGCTCCTATGCAATGGTCTTGGATGTCACCCTCGCGACAGAGAGGCGAGCTGCCCGATTCTCCCGCGTCCTGATACATGGCGGAAGCAGTATCAACATACTGTACCGCGATACCATGGAGAAGCTGAACATCAAAGCGAAGCAGCTTATGCCGAGCCGGACCATGTTCCATGGTATCGTCCCCGGCTTGTCTTGCTCCCCAATCGGCAAGATTAAAATGGATGTTCTCTTCAGAGAAAAAGATCATTTTCGCCGAGAAGCGATCTGGTTCGAGGTAGTGGATCTGGAGAGCCCCTATCATGCTTTGCTTGGCCGACCTGCTCTGGCCAAGTTCATGGCTGTGCCCCACTACGCCTACCTGAAGATGACGATGCCGAGCTCAAAGGGGATCATCACAGTAGCCGGCGACTACAAGAAGTCCATCGAGTGTGCCATGGCCAGCAGCCGGCTGGCCGAGTCCCTCGTGGTGGTAGAAGAGAAGAAGATGCTGGAGCGGGTTGTGGCCATGGCCGGCAAGCAGCCGGCCCTGTCCCCCAACCCCAAAGATTGTGATGCGCAGGGCTCCTTCCAGCCTGCCAAAGAGACGAAGAAGATACCTCTGGACCCGGAGAACCTGGAGAGGTTTGCTGTCATCGGGGCGAACTTGGACAGTAAATAGGAAGGCGAGCTCGTCGACTTCCTCCATGAGAATTGAGACATTTTTGCATGGTCCCCAAAGGACATGCCGGGTGTCCCGAAGGATTTCGCCGAGCACAAATTACATGTCCGCGCCGACGCGAAGCCGGTCAAGCAACCCCTCCGCCGACTGTTAGAAGAGAAGCGAAGAATCGTGGGAGAAGAGATAGCCCGGCTCCTTGCCGCTGGCTTTATCATGGAAGTGTTCTTTCCAGAGTGGCTTGCCAATCCAGTTCTGGTTCTGAAGAAGAATAACAAGTGGCGTATGTGTATAGACTACACCAGCCTGAACAAGGCCTGCCCAAAGGATCCGTTTGCTCTGCCATGGATTGACCAAGTGATAGACTCCACAGCCGGATGCGAGCTGTTGAGTTTTTGGGACGCCTATTCAGGGTACCATCAGATCAAGTTGGACCCAGCAGACCGCCTGAAGACTGCCTTCATCACACCATTTGGAGCTTTCTGCTACCTGACTATGACGTTCGGCTTGAGGAATGTCGGCGCCACTTTTCAGCGTTGCATGCAGAAATGCCTCTTGAAACAACTCGGCAGAAATGCCTACGTCTATGTAGACGACATTGTGGTGAAGACAGAGAAGCGCGGTACCCTGCTGGAAGATCTCAAAGAAACATTCACCAACTTGCGCCGATTCCAAATCAAGCTCAACCCCGAGAAGTGCGTGTTCGGAGTACCAGCCGGCCAGCTGCTAGGCTTCCTGGTCTCCGAACGCGGCATCGAGTGCAACCCCGTCAAGATCAAGGCCATCGAGAGGATGGAGATTCCGACCAAACTGCAAGATGTGCAGAAGTTCACCGGCTGCTTGGCCTCCCTGAATCGTTTTATCAGCCGACTAGGAGAGAAGGCTCTCCCCCTGTACCAACTCATGAAGAAGTCCACTCACTTCGAGTGGAATGACCAAGCCGACCAAGCCTTCCATGAGTTGAAGAAAATGCTGACCACTCCGCCTGTCCTGGCAGCGCCGACTGAAAAGGAGCCCATGCTCCTCTACATCGCTGCGACTAGCCGAGTAGTCAGTACTGTTGTTGTGGTCCAACGCCTGGAAGAAGGCCGAGCCCCAGCTAGTCTAGAGGCCGGTGTACTACCTAAGCGAAGTTCTATCCAGCTCAAAGCAGAACTACCCGCACTACCAGAAGATGTGCTATGGGGTGTACTTCGCCGCCAAGAAACTGAAGCCCTACTTCCAAGAGCACCCCATCACGGTCGTGTGCACCGCCCCGCTCGCCGAGATCATAGGCAGTCGGGATGCATCCGGCCGGGTGGCTAAATGGGCTATTGCACTGGCGCCCTACACAATCTTCTACCAACCCCGCACCGCCATCAAGTCCCAAGCGTTAGCCGACTTCCTCGTCGCCTGGGCCGAGACCCAGTACCTACCGCCGGCTCCCGACTCTACCCATTGGCGGATGCACTTTGACGGGTCCAAGATGCGCACCGGCTTGGGAGCCGGCATCGTCCTCACCTCTCCCAAAGGCGACAAGCTCAAGTACACAATGCAGATCCAATTCGCCGCCTCCAACAACGTGGCCGAGTACGAGGTGCTCGTACATGGGCTCCGGCTAGCCAAAGAGCTCGGCATACGCCGGATCCTGTGTTACGGCGACTCAGACTTCGTGGTCCAGCAGTCGTCTGGCGACTGGGACGCCAAGGACGCGAACATGGCGAGCTATCGATTCCTCGTCCAGCAGATCAGCGGATACTTTGAAGGGTGCGAGTTCCTTCACGTGCCAAGGGCCGACAACGACCAAGCAGATGCCCTAGCACGGATCGGCTCCACCCGACAAGCCATACCGACTGGCGTCTCCCTCCAGCGCCTCCTCAAGCCGTCCATCAAGCCGTCTCCAGAGTCGGACTCTATCTTCGTACCGCCTGCACCAGATGCAGCCGGATCCGACTGGAGGAACCCCGCAGGCAGCACGGGGACTTCGACAACTGGCCCGGGGACTGCCGTAGTCGCATCCGGCCCGGGGACTTCAGAACCCAGCCCGGGTACTGCAGCAGTCGGCCCGGGGACTGCAACGACACAAGAAGCAGTGGCCGACTCCAATTCCACGCCACCCAACCCACCCACCCGAGTCATGGTGGCTACATTAACAGAAGAAGAAGTCACAGCTCCATCATGGGCCCAGCCCATCCTCAAGTTCCTAGTCAGCAGAGAGCTGCCGGCTGATGAGATCTCAGCAAGACTAGTGCAACGACGAGCCGCAGCATATGCAATAATCAACACAGAGCTTGTGAAGCGCAGCGTCACTGGAGTCTTCCAGCGTTGTGTCGAGCCAGAAAAAGGAGTGGCAATCCTCAAGGATATCCACCAAGGCGAATGCGGCCACCACGCAGCCTCAAGATCACTTGTGGCCAAGGCTTTCCGCCATGGTTTCTTTTGGTCGACTGCCTTGGAAGATGCTAAAGAGATACTCAAGAGCTGCAGAGGATGCCAAGTTTTTAGTTCCAAGCAACACCTGTCGGCTTCTGCACTCAAGACCATTCCCCTCACCTGGCCTTTTGCCGTCTGGGGACTGGACATGGTGGGCCCTTTCAAGACAGCCCGCGGCGGCTTGACGCATCTACTTGTCGCTGTGGACAAGTTCACAAAGTGGATCGAAGCAAAACCGATCAAGAAGCTGAACGGGCCGACTGCCGTGACATTCATCACTGACAGCACTACTCAGTACGGCGTGCCGCACAGCATCATCACCAACAACGGCACGAACTTCGCCAAAGGAGCACTGGCACGTTTCTGCACGACGCAGGGCATCCGACTGGACTTAGCGTCTGTTTCCCACCCGCAGTCAAACGGCCAGGTTGAGCGAGCAAATGGACTCATCCTCTCCGGCATCAAGCCCCGACTGGTTGTACCACAGGAGTGATCGGCCGGCTGCTGGCTCGATGAGCTGCCGGCTGTCCTCTGGAGTCTGCGCACTACACCCAATAGGTCAACCGGCTTTTCTCCATTCTTCCTTGTATATGGTGCCGAGGCTGTCATCCCAACAGACATCGAGTTCGACTCGCCTCGGGTCACCATGTACACGGAGGCAGAGGCCAAGGAAGCAAGAGAAGACGGCGTCGACCTACTGGAAGAAGGCCGGCTGTTAGCACTCAGCCGGTCCGCCATCTACCAGCAAGGGTTGCTCCGCTACCACAACCGTAAGGTCAAGCCAAGATCCTTCCAAGAGGGCGACCTTGTGCTCCAGCTGATCTAGCGAACAGTCGGCCAGCACAAGCCCTTCGTCATCAGCAAGGCACTAGGCAACGACTCCTACTACCTGATCGATGCGCAAAAACCAAGAGCACGCAAGAGAGACGACTCCGGCAAGGAGTCGGAGCGACCATGGAACGCAAACCTCCTGAGAAGATTTTACAGTTGAAAGCAGTATGTATCATGCTACCCTTTTGTATTAAGTACGAACCAACAGGCCCCCGAACAGTACTCGGGGACTGCCTTTATTTATCTATGAATGACGAGTGTCATATCCATGAATGTATTATTACATTTGATTTCTTGTTGGGCACCGGGTTCGACTAGTCGGCCCGGGGACTGGCCGCCTTGAGCTATATTAAAAGTTCTACCTGAAGTCAGACAAGTAGTGCACCGGCTCCCGAGTCCTCTCTTGTTGAAAGTCGCAGCTCGA
Organism: Triticum aestivum; assembly: GCF_018294505.1. Taxonomy (NCBI): domain Eukaryota; kingdom Viridiplantae; phylum Streptophyta; class Magnoliopsida; order Poales; family Poaceae; genus Triticum; species Triticum aestivum. The sequence continues at coordinate 155,743,793 of NC_057802.1, forward strand.
AGAACCGACTGTCCGACTAGCAAGAGGCAAGGCAGAAAGGATGCCCACACGAAAAACGGCTAAGGACCAACGAACTTGTATAGCAAAAAGAGGGCCTCCAACCATGCTTGCCGGCTGTCAGAACAGCCGGCTGGCCGGCTTCCTAAATACTTAGCTCTAGTCCAGCAAAGCTAGAGTACTTGCCCCCCCCAATTGGCCAAGCACTCCTCCAGCTATAGATTGCAGAGCAACTGTTTGACTGGGGAGGCGGCAACCAAGGAAGGGCGGCAAAGGAAACAACAGAAGGATGAAAAGCAAAGTACGAGGAAAAGCCAAATGCATGCATAAGTTATATATACATATAAAGCCCCCAATAGGCTGGGTACGGACATAAGTTCGAATACACCCCCAGTGGGTGGAATTGTGCAGACTTAACATAATATTGTTCCAAAAGTGACAAGACAGGAAAACAAAAGATGGCAGACTAGACTAGGGCGCGGCCAGGCTGGTCGGTGGAAACGGCGTCGCCGGCTGAAGGAGTGGCCGCCTAGCCGGTCCCGGCTTGGTCACCACCAGTGGCAGGCGACGCACTCGCGCGCGACGTGGTGCTGGAGGCGCGGTCAGGCTGAGGCTGGTCGGCTGCTCCACCAGCCGGCTCGGCGTCTTCACCCTCCTCCTCCTCCTCTTCATCCTCGTCGCTGGAGTCGATCTCCTCCGCCGAGTCTTCACCGTCTGCCGGGTTCAGCCCGAACCACTCCTCCGGCTGGGCGACACCGTTGTCATCTACCTCAGGGGCGAAGACGCTGGTGTCGGTGTAGTCGGCGATCGCCGAAGCCCGCCGGATGATAGCCGGCCGCGCCGGCTCCAGCTCCGTGTCGGCTTGCTGCCGCCAGGTAGCCAGCTGATCCAGGCTCAGGCCGGGATACCAGGCCTTGACGAACTCCAGCGCCCGCCTGGCGCCGGACCGAGCTGTCGAGGCCTTCCAGGCTTCGAAGCGGCCGACTGCCACCTCCAGCCAGTCGGCGGTCCGGCTGGGGGTGCGAGGAACCACTTGGCCGGGCCAGAGGGCGGCCAATACTTGCGCCCCGGCGCGCTGAAGACGACGAAGCATTCGGTGAGCCGGCTGGAGACGGGCCTGGATCGCCAAGAGCTGCTCCTCCAGCGAACGGCCGGCGGTTGGCGAAATCTTGAAGCCAGCCAGCCTTCGCGCTTGGCGGCGGGCCTCGATGATCTGGTTGGCGGCGGTAGAATAGCCAGGGAAGTACTCTGCGCAAGAAAGAAAAAGAAAGAAGAGAAGAACACCAAGTCAGAAAATGAGCCAAAAGACGGCAGACGGCAAGAAAGGACGAAGAAGTAGGCGGCTTACCGTCAACCAGATGTTCGATCTGACCATAGCCAGTGATCAGAGTTTGCCTTGCTTCAGCCCAGCCAGCCGTCTCTGTCTCGTACTCGGCCTGGAGGGCGGCTTCGCGGTCCTGCACCGCCTTCAGAGCCGCCTTGTGGCCCTCCTCCTGGTCGGCCAACTTCTTGGCCAGGCGGTCGCGTTCCTGCACCAAGGCGGCGAGCTCGGCATCCTTGGCACGAAGGGCAGTCTGAGACTCTCCCAGCTGTGCCCTCAGACCGGCGTTGGCCGCTGCAGAGACGGCAGAAAAAGAAGGAACAGTAAGAGGAAGTCGTCAAGGAAGATCCGACCCGACTGCAAAGCAGTCGGCCCGAATCTCGGGGACTACACCCAGTGGGTGCGCTGACGCGCCCCCACGTGAGATAAAGAACAAATCACGTACCCCGGCTCTCAGTAAGGTCGGCGGTCTTCTGGGTCAGCTCTCGAGCCTGGGAGTTGAAGGCGGCCGCACGAAGATTGTGGTAGTCCTGCAAGATAGACAGAAGATCGAAGTAAGAACAAGAATAGCAAAGCCAAATCCACTAAGAAGTTCCAAGCCGTCTGCTCAGCAGCCGACTCGGAACTCGGGGACTACACCCAGTGGGTGCGCTGACGCGCCCCCACGGAAGAAATCAAGATCAAGAAGCAAGATAAGAAGACTAACCCGGATGGCCGCCCGCGTCGCAAGGAACTCGTTGGTATACTGCCTCAGCGCCATAGCCTGGGCCTGGAGCCGGGTCCGGACGTCCTGCGCGGCCACGTTCATCACGGCCATCCCTCCGCCCGGCGTCCACCCCGAGGTAGCGCTGGCCACCTCCACATCCTGGGCCGACGAGCTGGAGCCCGCGGCCGGCTGCGATTCCGACGCGGCCTTCTGTGGCTATGACGCAGCCTTCCCCGCGCGCTGGCTCGGCGGCATCTGGACCGCCAGCTCAGTCCTCGCGGCCGGCTCGCCCCCCGCCAACTGCGCAGGCGGCAGATCAGGCCGGCCGCCTTGAGCCGCCCCAGTTGGCGGGGTCGGCACCGGCGCCCTCTCCAGGATGACGACGTCGTCGTCCCTCTCCAGCCCTGGCTGGTCGCCGCCGGCTCCTTCTGGCGAGGGCTCCGGGGCCCCAGGCGCTGCGACGCGCAGTGGGGTGACCAACAAGGCCCCCTCTGCCGTCGCCGCAGCTGCAGCCTCTGCTTGGGCCTTGGCCGCGGCGTCAGCGCGCGCCTTCGCCGCCTCTTCCTCCTGCGTCGCCTGGGCGGTGGCCGCCTTCCGTGCCTCCGCCTCCCGCGCCTCCCGCTCCTCCCGCGCCTCCAGCGCGTTCCGTTCTGTCGCCTCCTGAAGGTCGGCATGGGGGTCCACGCGGCGAGTGGTGCTCCCAGACCCCCTCGACGACTCGACGACGGAGGCGGCAGCCGCCCGCTCAAGCGACAATGGAGCTCTGGTTGTTTGGAGAAAAAGACAAGGATTCAGGAACCACCAGAGAAAAGAAAGAAAAAAGAGTACACAAAAGAGTTCAAACTTACGCCGACACCGTCTGCGGCTGCTTCACCGTCTTGCGAAAGCGAGCAGCATTCGCGGCCGCCTCCTCCCGCCTGGTCGCCGCCGGCACGCCCCTGGGCTTCTTCGTCCGACTGCCGAACAAACCCTGGGCGGCGCGACGCTTTTGCCCGCCGCCCCGAGCAGGCGGTGCAGCGGAGGAACCCGCGCCGCGTCCACATGCCGGCCGGCAGCGTGGGACGACTTCGGCCTCATCGTCGTCCGGCCAGTCGTCGATGGTGACTCCATGCCCGGAGCCGCCTGCTTTGTCGCCGGCTTGGCCACCACCCAGCTCGGTGTTGTCGTCCATAGCGGCCGCCCCAAGCCGGGGTCCTCCAGGTCGTGCTGCGTCCGGTCGGGGACGAATCGGCGCTCCGCATCCGACCCGCTGGCAGGCCGAAGGAGAGGACTCTGTCGAAGACAAGCCGACTAGTCAGAGTCGGCCAAAGGAACTCGGCGACAGAGCTAAGAGAAAAAGAAGAGACAAGGAGAACATACCGTGGGCGGCGGATTGGCTCGGCTATATGGCTCCTTGCCGAACTGCCACTCTTCGGAGAGTTTGCAGTTCGCGAGGTAGTTCACCATATAGGCAACCTCCTCGTGCGGCATGTCCTTGGTGCACACCCGGCTCGGATCGAGCTGGCCGCTCATCTGACAGATCAGATGAGGGCGGCTCTGTAGCGGAAGTACCCGGCGCGTGACGAAGGCGGCCAGCAGGTCGGGCCCCGTCAAGCCCTCCGACTGGGTCATCGCTCGCACTCGGGCGACGGCTGCGGATCCAGCCGGCGTCAGAGTCACGGCCCGGTAGGACCACTGGGGCCGCCTGCCCTCCGGTGGGCCGGCTACGTAAGCCGGCAGGTTGACGTAGTCGCCCTGCGGGGCGATGCTCCTGACGTAGAAATACGAATTTTGCCATAGCTTCACCGACTGGATCAGCGTGATGATGGGGAAGGGGTTGTCGGCAGCCACCCTCCGCCCCGCGATGAAGGCGCCGGTTTGAGCCGGCACGCCCCGCGAGCGCGTGCCCAGCTTGGACTGGAAGAACTCCCCTCAGAGCTCGAGGGTGGGGAGGACGCCGAGGTAGCCTTTGCATAGGGTGACGAAGGCAGACAGCAGCACCACCGCATTCGGGGTGAGGTGGTGCGGCTGGAGCTGGTAGAACTCGAGCCAAGAGCGAAAGAAGGCGCTCACGGGCAGGCCGATTCCGCGCAAGAAATGTGAGCGGAAGACCACCCGCTCGCCCTCCCACGGCTCCGGCGTAAGCTCCTTCGCCGGCGCGAGACGGACCTCCACCTTGTCCGCGCTGGGCAGCCGCCGCGTCTTGCGGAGGAATTCGACGTGATCTTCGTGGACATTGGAGCCGTCCCAATCCCCGCCATATTGCTCCGTGGCGGGAGGCATGGTGAAAATGAGCGTGGCGGCGGAGGAAGGAGTAGTGGAAGAGCGCGGCGGCGAGGCGCTGTTGCAAGAAACGGCAAGAGAAAGAAGATGGTGGAAGGGGGAGGAGCGTGCGAGAGCCTGCCGCTCTCTCTCTCCCACTACTTATAGCCTCGCGAGGTGAAGCCGGGGAGGCCGGACGTGGGGTGGGACGTGGGATTAACTGCACCCACTCCCCCCACGCCTCGCGATTATTACGCCCTAAAGGCGTGCCGAAACTGCCGCAAGGAGACGTGCGGGCAGTTTTGGGCTGCAGAGAATCCGCGCCTGGGCCCGGGCGTGGACGTGGCGGGCCCCCACCCTGTGGCGACGTCCCATCGCGCGCGTGGGCTGGCAGGCTTTTTGGCCGAGAGAGGCCACGTGGTTCGCAGACGGCAAGTGGCCGGCCCGCGGCCCGGTGCATGCACTGGCGAGCTCCCGCCCTCCGACTCCGGAATTTTTGACCAAGGCGGCGCGTCTAACCAAAGCCGGCTCCCAGCTGCCGACTTGTCAAGATAAGAAGCTGATCGAGCTTCTCAACTCCTACCCAACCTCGAAGCCCAATCAGCTTCGGGGACTACTGTCGAAGTAAATGGCCACGGGTAGCCTAACCGACTGCCCCTGGCTCTTCCAAAAAATTATCAGGCCTTTGGGCCTTCAAGCACTCCAAGCATTGGACCACCTTCCCTGGCCGGCTACCTCTGAAGCCGACTCACGAAAGGCGACCCAGCCTCAGCAACCTCCCCCCAGGATAACCACGGGGTGGCCGACTCCAGGAAGCCGGCTGTAAAGGATACCGACTTCCCAGAAGCCGGCCTCGAAGAGCGCCGACTCCAAGAAGCCTGCCAAGACCGCAACCACCAAAGCTACGCCACATAACGGTGACAAGACGGGGTGTGGCCACAGTGTGGCCCACTACCCCCGAAGCCCGAGGCAGGCATGGCCACAGGACGCCGTATGGGACGGCCATCTCCCGTCCGGCTCGGCACTGTAGCCATGCTAGCCTCGACGTCACCCACGGCAGACGCCAGTACGGCCCATAGGCGGCGGGCCCCTTCAGCCAGAGAGAGGCGCGAAGGCGGCCCGGCCTCCCCCAGTCGGCCAAGGTCACAGCCGCCCCCCAGAAGCCGGCTACCCCCTCCCTCGAAGCGTGTGCCACATTAAGGAGGCAAGACGAGGTAAGGCTACAGTGAGAGCCCTCGAGGCGGCCCACTGTAGCCACGCTTACCTCAACGAAGCCCTCGTCATCAGGGGCGAGGCTTCAGTAAGCAGCCGCCGACAAGACCCTAGGCGGTGGGGCCGGCCTGTCGACCAAGAGGCCGGCAGCCAGCGGGACCCACCAGTCGGCGGGCCCCAACAGCCGGCGGAGAAGCGGGCGAGTATAGACACTGACGGCTGGGACCAGTGCCCAGCCGAATTACAATTGTACCCCCGGGGGGTAGGCCTATATAAACCCCCCGGGGCACCCATGCAAAGGGTTGGCTTCTTAGCATTACACACACACCATAGAGAGAGAGAAGCAAGAGCTAGCCTTGCTCTTCTTCTCCCTCGAACCCAACAGCTCTAGGAGCGATTGTAGCTACCCTTCTTGATCTAGTGATCATGCGGAGACCCCGCAGAGCAGGACTAGGGGTGTTATCTCCTCGGAGAGCCCCGAACCTGGGTAAGATCCGCCGGCATGCATGTCTTCGCCTCATCCCGTTTCCAGGCACCGGCGACGTCTTATTGGCACCCACAATGGTAAGCCACCCGTTGGCATATGTCGCACCTACCACCCGACACTAGGATATTTAGCTCACACCGCAACTTGCTAAATCTCTTCTCATCCAAGGGCTTTGTGAAGATATCGGCTAGTTGTTCTTCAGTCTTGGCATGCTCAATAGAAATGTCGCCCTTCAACACATGATCGCGAAGAAAATGATGACGAATCTGAATGTGCTTTGTCTTCGAGTGCTGAACTGGGTTGTGAGAAATCTTGATGGCACTCTTATTGTCACAAAAGAGAGGCACATTCTTGACGTTGACGCCGTAGTCCTTGAGAGTTTGCTTCATCCACAGCAATTGAGCACAGCAAGAACCAGCAGCAATGTACTAAGCTTCAGCAGTAGACAGTGATACGCAATTCTGTTTCTTCGAGGACCAACAGACCAAAGATCGTCCGAGGAAATGACATGTACCAGATGTTGACTTGCGATCCACACGATCACCAGCATAGTCAGAGTCAGAATATCCAATGAGATCAAAAGCCGAGCCCTTGGGGTACTATAATCCAAGTGTTGGTGTGTGAGCTAGATATCGAAGAATATGTTTCACAGCCTTATGGTGTGATTCCTTCGGTGTAGCTTGAAATCGGGCACACTTGCAGACACTAAGCATAATATCTGGCCTAGATGCACATAAATACTATAAAGAACCAATCATGGAGTGGTATACCTTTTGATCGAAGTCAATACCATTTTCATCAGTGCACAGATGGCCATTTGTGGGCATCGCAATTTTGACGCCTTTGCAATCTTGCATGCCGAATTTCCTCAGTACATCCTTGAGGTATTTCTCCTAAGGTATGAATATGCCATTGCGTTGTTGATGAATTTGAAGACCTAAGAAGAATTTAAACTCTCCGATCATAGATATTTGATATTCTTCACTTATCATATAGGCAAATTCATCACTATAACGTTGGTCAGTACAGCCAAAGATAATATCATCAACATATATTTGGCACACAAACAATTCTTCATCATATGATTTAGTGAAAAGAGTAGGGTCGAGTGAATCGGGTTTGAAGCCTTCTTCATGAGGAATTCCTTCAAAGTATCATACCACGCCCGAGGGGCCTGCTTGAGGCCATAGAGGGCCTTATTGAGTCTAAAGACTTTGTCAGGATGCTTAGGATCTTCAAAACCTGGGGGTTGAGCAACATATACTTGTTCCTCAAGCTTACCATTGAGGAATGCACTTTTCACATCCATTTGATATAAAGTGATATCATGATGGTTAGCATAAGCAAGTAATATGCGAATAGCCTCAAGTCTAGCAACAGGTGCAAAAGTTTCATCGAAATCAATTCCTTCAACCTGTGTGTAGTCTTGAGCTACAAGCCGTGCCTTATTCCTCACCACAACGCCATTTTCATCTTGCTTGTTGCGGTAGATCCACTTTGTGCCAATGATATTGTGCTTGCAAGGATCTGGACGTTTAACCAGTTCTCAGACGTTGTTGAGCTCGAATTGATGTAATTCTTCTTGCATGGCCTGAATCCACTCAGGCTCCAGAAATGCTTCATCTACCTTAGTGGGCTCTGTGATAGAGACAAAAGCATAGTGCCCACAAAAGTTAGATAAATGTGAAGCTTTTGAGCGTGTGAGAGGACCTGGTGCTTTAATGTCATCGATGATCTTTTCAACTTGCACTTCTTTTGCAACGCGAGGATGAGTAGGTTGTCGTCGAGGAATTTGATCAGCATTTTCTTCAGCACCATTTTCTTCAGCAATTTCTTCAGGTGCATTAGGTCGACGTTCTTCGCGTTCTGGAACGAATTCTTTAGCAGATTCTTGGGTTTCTTGTCAGTGAGAAGTTCATAGGTAGTCTTCTTGAAGAATTTGTGAAGATATACCCTGTTGATGATGTGGCACGCAGTATAAATTGCCTCAATCCATAAGTGACGAGGCGTCTTGTACTCATCAAGCATAGTGCGAGCCATCTCAACAAGAGTTATGTTCTTGCGCTCCACGATGCCATTCTGCTGAGGAGTATAAGGAGCAGATAACTCATGAGTAATACCAAGTTCATCAAGATAGTCATCAAGACCAGAATTCTTGAACTCAGTTCCATTGTCACTTCTGATGTGCGTGATCTTCACACCAAAGTTGGTTGAAGCCCTCGAAGAAAATCGTTTGAAGACTTCCTGCACTTCATGTTTGTAAGTAACAATGTGTACCCATGTGTAACAAGAGTAATCATCAACAATAACAAAGCCATAGAGAGATGCATCATTTGTGACAGCTAAGTAATGATTAGGACCAAAGAGGTCCATGTGAAGCAATTTGAATGGTCGAGTAGTGGTCATGATAGTCTTCGCTGGATGCTTAGCCTTGGTCATCTTTCTAGCTTCACAGGCTCCGCACAAGTGATCCTTGAGGAATTTGACATTCTCAATGCCAATGACATGCTTCTTCTTCGCAAACGTGTGCAAATTCCTCATGCCTGCATGACCAAGTCGTCGATGCCATAGCCACCCTTCTGAAGCTTTTGCAAGTAGGCACACGGCTGGTTGCGGTCCTGTAGAGAAATCAATAATATACAAGTCTTCTCTCCTAAAGCCTTCGAAGACTTTGGAATTGTCAGCTTCCATAACCACAACACAACGATAATTGCCAAAGACAACTACCATATCAAGATCAAAAAGCATTGAGACAGACATAAGGTTGTATCCTAAGGACTCGACAAGCATGACTTTGTCCATGTGTTGATCCTTTGTGATCGCAACCTTATCTAGACCCAATACCTTACTTTTGCCTTTGTCAGCGAAGATGATATGCTTCAGATGCGATGGTGATAAGGGGGCATCTATCAATAGATTCTTGTCACTAGTCATGTGATTTGTACATCCACTATCGAGGACCCACTCAGTGGCTTTGGGTTGATCATCCTGCAGATGAATTAGTGCAGCTTACGAACTTCATATACTTCATCAGTGAAGAATATGACATCACAATTCATCAGACCAATTTCATCAAGAAATGCAACAGTTCAAACAGTATGAGGACGTGAGAAATGAAAGTTCATTTCTTCATGATTAGCGTGCGTCCTTTCATGCACTTTTCAGGTCTCCAGCAAATTCTTCACGCGTTTGAGCACGTCTGGAGACCTGACCCTGCATAAGAGATTAGTTCTGTTTCTTCACCACCCACATCTGAAGGGGTGGCAAAGAGTTCATCACTCTGCGAGCTCCATACGTGAAAGGTGGCATAGAAGCCAATCCATTTTGTTTCACATAAGAGAAGTTAGGGTAAGCATATGAATAAGCAGAGAAATTCTTCGAGGACTTATGAACATAATGATTAGAAGAATAATACTCATATTCATAGCCCTTGGCTCTTCCCTACGAAACAGAGTTGTTAGCACGATTATGTTCATATGAGGACTTTGATCCTTTTGAGGAATTTGGTCCGTATGAGGACTTGGATCCATATGAAGAATTTGGTCCATATGAAGAATTTGATCTGGGGTTCCTATTCTTCACAGGTGGTGTCATGAGGACATTCACCTGAAGACTTTCAAGGCACCTTTTGGGAACCCAGATTTTATTCATAGGAGAACCGTTCCTGCAGTTAGTGCCAACATATCTAGCAAATACTTCACCATTCTGATTTTTGAACAGTTTATAGTTGGAGTCAAATGACTCATCAGAAGAATGAGAAGATTCACATGTAAAGCCAGATAAATTAGATGGATCAACTAGAGGTCCCTTTGCAGCAACCGATGAGGTTTTGGGGTACTGCTCAGGCTTCCAAGATGTACCATCAGCATTGAGTTTCCTCTCAAAGGCAATACCCTCTTTTCTAGGATCTGCTTTTTAAGCACATCACAAAGAGTCTGATGCCCTTTGAGGCTTTTGTACATGCCTGTCATGTACAATTCCTTCAGCCCTGCATCGTCAGTGAGACTAGCAATGCCCTCAGATGAGGAATTAATGATAGCAGAGACAATTGAGGAATTTGTAGCATTAGAAGCATTTGAACATTCAGGTGAAGAATTAGCAGATTCACGTTCAATGCATTTCAAACATGGAGGAACAAATTCTTCCTGAGCAGCGCTAATTTGTTGAGCAAGTAATGAATCACGCTCCTTCTGAAGATTTTCATAACTCACTCTTAGCTTCTCAAGATCTTGCTTTCTTTGAAGAAATTCATAAGAAAGCTTCTCAGGATCAGATAAGAGAGTGTTATGATGACCTTGAAGGTTGTCAAACCTAGTCTGAAGTCTGAAGATTTTCTGTCATGGTTTTAGTGTGATCCATTTCTTCGCCCAACATATCATCACTTTTGTCTAGCATGTTTTGAACCTTTTCAAAAGCCCCTTGTTGTTTCACAGCAATCTTAGCAAGTTTAAAATAGCTGGGCTTAAGGTTTTCATCAGATTCATTCTCACTTGATTCAGAGGAAGTATATTTGAGTACTTGGCACCCTTTGCCATGAAGCAATAGGTGGGAGCGTAGTCATCATTGCCTTCATCAGCCTTGTTGGTGAGGTCATTTTCTTCAGTGTTGAAGATAGACTTGCTGACGAATGCAGTAGCGAGGGCTAGGCTCGCCACACAGGATTCGGAATCCTCAGATGCCTCCTCTTCCTCATTTTCTTCAGATTCAGCCTCAGAGTCCATTTCCTTGCCAATGAATGCCCGAGCCTTCTTGGAGCTGCTCTTCTTGTGAGATGAAGACTTTGAGGATTTTGATGATGAAGATTTTGAGGATTTCTTCTTTTTCTTCACATCATCAGAACTATAATCCTTGTATTTCTTCTTCTTTGATTCCTTTTCCCACTGAGGACAATCTTGAATGTAGTGTCCTGGTTTCTTGCATTTGTGACAAAGCCTCTTCGTGTAGTCACTTGATGAGGAATCATTGCTCCTTGAGGGTCTTCCAAAGCGACCACGTCTTGAGAACTTCTGGAATTTCTTCACGAGCAGTGCTAGATCATGGCTCAGTTCTTCAGGATCACCAAGGCTGCTATCAGAGTCTTCATCTTCAGACTCAGAAACTGCCTTGGCCTTCAGTGCACGTGATCTGCCATAGCTCGAACCATAGAGATCTCTCTTTTCAGCAAGCTGGAACTCATGAGAATTTAGCCTCTCGAGGATATCAGCGAGATCAAGTGACTTGTAATCAGCACGCTCTTGTATCATCAATGCCAGAGTATCAAATGAGGAATCAAGCGATCTCAGCAGTTTCTTCACCACCTCATGATCGGTGATGTCAGTGGCACCGAGCGCTTGAAGCTCATTTGAGATGTCAGTGAGGCGATCGAAGGTTTGTTGAACATTTTCATTGTCGAGTCTTTTGAAGCGGTTGAAGAGATTGCGAAGAACATCAACTCGAGAGTCACACTGAGTTGAGACTCCTTCATTTACTTTGGACAGCCCATCCCACATAAGCTTAGCAGTTTCCAAAGCACTCGCTCTTCCATACTGTCCTTTGCTCAGATGGCCACATATGATATTCTTCGCTTGAGAATTGAGTTGCTTGAATCTCTTCACATCGGTAGAGTTCAGTGAGGGTGAGACAGAGGGAACACCATTTTCCACAACACACCAGAGATAGTTATCAATTGCCTCAAGATGCATTCGCATCTTATTCTTCCAGTAGGGGTAGTCCGTCCCATCGAAGGTAGGACACCCAGCAAAGACCTTGATCATACCTGCGGTCGACATAACTAAAACTCCAGGCGGTTAAACCAAAATCACATAGAACAAGGGAGTACCTTGCTCTGATACCAATTGAAAGTGTGTTATATCGACTAGAGGGGGTGAATAGGCGATTTTTATGAATTCTTCACTGAGGAATTTGCCAGTGAGGAAATTCCTTAGCGAAGAACTACTTGCAGCGGAATAAGTACTCAAAACTATGCATAGCAGAACACAAGCATGGTCATCATGATGAAATGAAGACAAGCACAGAGTACAGAAAGCGTAAACACAGGATAACACAGGATGAAGACAAACAGACTGAAGAAATTGAACTGAGGAAATTGAGAAAGTCTTCAGTCAATGTCTTCAAACACAGATATGAACAAGTGCACAACACAGTAATGAGGAAATGAAGGAGTTGAGGAAATAGAACCAGTAGGCTTGGTGAAGACAATGATTTGGTAGACCAGTTCCAACTGTTGTCTCAGTTGTACGTCTGGTTGGAGCAGCTAGGTATTTAAACCTGAGGACACATAGTCCTCACCGTATTCTCCTTGAGCTAAGGTCACACAGACCTCGCCCAATCACTCGTGGTAAGTCTTCAGGTGACTTCCAAACCTTCACAAACTCGGTCACTCGGCGATCCACAATTTCCTTTTGGATGCTCTAGACCATGACGCCTAACCGTCTGGAAGAAGCACTGTCTTCAATGATAACAAGTGTCGGATCCACGCAGGATCAATCTCTTCAGTGATGCTCAATCACTTGGGGTTTGTAGGTGTTTGGGTTTGGGTTTTCCTCACTTGATGATTTTCGCTCAAAGTCCTCGGAGGATGGGATGCTCTCAATTGACAAGTGTCAGTTTCTCTCGGAGGAGCCAACCATCTAGTGGTTGTAGGGGGCGGCTATTTATAGCCTAGGGAGCAACCCGGCATGATAAGACATAAATGCCCTTCAATGATATGACCGTTAGGTGGGTAGATATTTTGGGACAGCTGGCGCATAGCACAGCAATGGTCGGAAATTTGAGTATCAAGTTTGCTCAGGGATATCATGTTCCTCACTATGTAGGCAATCCGCACTGGCGAATTCCTAACTCCTTAGTTAGAACAAATTCCTCAGCGACCAGAAGAACTTTCGTCTCTGTCACTGAAGAATATTACTAAACTGTATGAGATTTCCAATGGCTTCACTCGAAGGGATTGGTAGGTGTAGGATTTTGAGTTGAGCATCACATGGAAATTTTTCCTTAGTATTTCCTCGACCTCCTTTAACAGTACGGTGTTTCCTATGACTCAATAAAGAGAGAATGAAACTACGAAAACAAAAGTCTTCACGCTTTATGTTCCTCAAATGACTACCAAGTCTTCAAGGTCACACCAATTTCTTCACTTTCAAAGTCTTCAGAAAGTCTTCAGAAATCCAAAGTCTTTAGTCGAAGAACCTCATTTTTAGGGGTCGACTTTCTCTGTAAATATCAAACTCCTCATAGACTTATAGACCTGTGTACACTCATAACACATTAGTCCCTTAACCTATAAGTCTTCAATACACCAAAATCACTAAGGGGCACTAGATGCGCTTACAATATGGATATTCTCCTTATTTTACAGTAATCTATATACTACTGCTAAATATGAGTGTGTATCAATGGCCATGTTAGTTTCCTCGTTTTCATGATGTAGAAACATGCACCACACTGTTGGTTTCATCTAACCATACATTAGGGAAGTAAATGTGCATATGGAGAACTCTATATTTGGAAGTAATGAAATCCTGTAATGCTTACCATGTGTACATACCTATATTCGCCCTTCAGCAATCAATGGCTAGAATAATATCCTCACAAAAAATTTGCCCACAGAACACGAGTATATAACAATGCATGGTATGTTAGTTACCTTGAAAAATTTGTTTGTGAGGACATAACATGATTCCATAACATGCATGACATGGTAGTTTCCTGTGAAGAATCGATTGCGAGATAACATGAGTATAACCATGCATGGCACTTCTATATTTTCGAACCCAGTATACATTTCCCTGTAGTTTCCTCCCAGTTCCAACAGGGACATATCAATGCTGTTTCTTGCATTATCCTACTCATACTCTGAACAATGTTGATCTTACATTAACAATGCATGTCCTTTTTGATATGATGCAGTGTCCCTACAGTTACTGCCCTTCGTAATCACACCACCTTTGCCAAAAACAGGGAAGCACAACTGGTTCCTCGCTCGATCAGGCGACGGCAAAAGACTAATGATCATTCGGACAAATGAGCCGGAAAAAGTTATATTGCAAAAACCCCACTGTATAGAAGCACCATGAAATACGTGAGTATCCGGACAGTGGCTGTTACATCTATGAGCAGGATACCAGCTTGTTGGGGCCTTCAGGATTTTTTAGTTGGAGGCGGGTAAACAGCCTTGGTTCACACTCTCTGTTTCTCGGACTCAATTATCCGATTAACGAGGAGATCACTGTTGGCAAAGACCTTGATGGCAGAAGAGGCTCTGTTTGCTATGGAAAATTGTGTCTACACGACGAGCCCTAGGAGTTCGGGAGCAAACTCCCCTGATTGTCAACGATACAGCCTGCAGCCAAAAGAAGGTGAGAATGACAAAGGAATCTGGATTAACTTTGATCCTTGGTTGTCTCAATTACGATAGGAAGTGATGTGGTTCAAGCCTTCAGGTTGATAGGTAATTGGGTTGTTGCGTCGAAAGGGTGGAGTAGTGGTGTCTCCGGATCATTGGTCGCTGAACCGGGGCTGCAAATTATGATGATGGTGTTGGATCATCTCTTCGAATGACTTTGTTGTCTTTGCTGCTTGTTCTGGATGGGTAGTTCTTTCTTTTGTTATGCATATTCCTTGTCATTTGGTCATCCTCGTCTATGTCACTCTTACTATGTAATAGTTGGCTCTGTTTAGAATGTCATTCTCGTTTGGATCACGAGAGTGTGAGTGCTGCAGATGGGTGCGTTTTGGTGGTGTAGCAAGACTTCTTATGAACTATCATGTCTTGCTGTTTATGTCAGTAGTAGTCACTAGTCAGTGTTTGAATGTTGTATATATCATTGTTTCGAACTGTTTATTGTCTCGAACTACTGGTGGGCTAAATGAGGGCATCACCATTCTCCAGTGTTCAGAGTGTATCTCCTTTTTCAAGTTATATAATTTGAGCTCAGTGTCTTTTCGATGATGTACACTTGTTTGGGCCAGTGAGGTGTCGTTGAATATGGGCCGAGTAGTAACGCAAGCCAAACAGGTCAATTATGACTCTCAGGCCGGGCTCTCAAAAGATCCTAAAAAAGGTCGGGCTCTCCAAAAAAGGAAGAATAAGGACTCTTAGGCCGACATGTGGGCGCCACCGGTGTTTTCGTGCGCTTGCGCGCCGAGAGCATATTGGCGCGTGTTCGAAATTCAAGCTACCTTTTCATCCCCAATCTCCCGCCCCTCCCCTACCTCTGGAATCTCGATTCCTACTCCAGTTCCCCCAAATCCCCCTCCTGTACTCCCTGTACTCAAGCTCACTATCATGTCGCCGGTCAACGTGGATCTCGGAGCCGGAGATCCTGAGGTCCGTCCTGCCTTCGGTCGATGCGTGTTGTCGCTCAACAGTGGCATGGCGGCGCTTGACGACCAATCTGTCGGCAAAGTGCTGATGGTAACCATCAATGGCGACCGGCCTCCCGTCTCGTCGGACGACCTTGTCAAAGCTCTTGGCATCGCGCACATCATCCAAATAAGTGACTTGCTCGTCGAAGTCTGTCCGCCACCAGCTCATTTCTTCGTCAGGTTCCGGACAACTTTCGACTGTAGTCGTGTGTTCGAATCTTCCCGGCGTTTGTTCTGCGATGGCGCTGGTGAGCTTTGATCGGTGGCACCCAGGATGGGGCTCGGTGCCCTCTGAGCTTGAGTTTTTAACAAAGCTTACCTTCCACGGCATGGCTCGACGTGCTTGGAATAGCGGGTTCATGAATGAGCTTATCAACGACCTTGGTGGTGAGCTCGTAAGTATGATTGTTCCTCCAGACAGCTGGGCTTTGACGGTTATGGCATGGATGAAGAAGCCGTCCACCATACCGAAGGTGATTGGTGTTGAGATACCGGTGCAGGAACCGGGGTTGTACTATTCGTCGCCACCAAGGCCGCCGCGGACCACATTAGGGATGTACCTGTATCGAGTGTTCGTGCATGTCGAAGAAGTGGTCAATCCATCAATCGAAGTCCTGCCGCCGCCGCTGGTGCCAGGGTCCGTCGACGACGTCCATTACATGAGTCAACGTCAGACTTTCCCCGTGTTGCTCGGAACGATGGATGGCACAGGGCCTACTCCATCGCGCGGCGGAGTCCACTGCTTCTTTGGGAGAAGAGGCAGGGCTGGCAGCCTGGATGTGCTCTAATTTGAGGTAACAACCGAATCTTGTCAGATACTCCCTCCGTCCCAAAATTCTTGTCTTAGATTTGTCTACATACGGATGTATCTATTCACATTTTAGTGTTAGATACATCTGTATCTAGATAAATCTAAGACAAGAATTTTGGGACAGAGGGAGTACTAGTTAAATCCGAGCTATGGGTGTGAAGCACTGATGTGCCAGTACATTTGATTGTGACCTTTTCTAATTTTGTACCTGAACTTTTTTAGAAAGGGTTGTATGTCAACTTAATGTGCTAGCAGAACTTATTGTGTTGTCTGTCTGTTTTCTTTGCACATCATTCAAGATATTTCCTTGTCATTGATAAAGAAGATGAACCGTTATGTACGAGTTCGTTGGTTTCAACATAGCCCTACCCGTAGCGATCCACTGCTTCCATCCTGATTGTGCCGCCTGCGTGAAATTTTTGTATGCAAGTTAAGTGTGCTATGATGTTCTATATGATTGTGTCAACTATATAATTTTTTTCTGAGCATCAGCAATGCATATGGCTGAAGATGTATTTACGAGCATCGACCGATGGGTCTCTCTCTCTCTCTCTCTCACACACACACACGCACAAGTGGGACCCGTTGAATTATTTCTTTGCTCATGACAGCTTTTAATTAGGTTCCACTTTAATCTAACTTTTTTCTGAAGTTATTAATTGAGCTCAGTGACTTCAAAAAGTTGTACAAAAGCGTTGTTTGGGCCTTTCCAGCGTCGCTGAATGTGGGTTGAGTAGCCATGTTAGGTTGTACTGTACTACACAGGCCTTTTTTTCAACATCAGCAATGCAACTGGGCCGACAGTTGTACACAATATCCGGGTCAACTTGTTATTCTCCGCCCCGCTGGGCTGCAAACTTTCATAGGAGGTATGCATTAGGCTTAACAAGAAAATGGACTTTAAGAAATAATAAATGGGATGTAATTATAATAACTGGGCAGTAACTATAAAAAGATGCACCAAACGCGTAATTAGTTTAAAAAATATATTATTTTTGGAATTTGAAAATTTTAATTTCATTACTTGTTGCGCGCGCAATATTTCGTTGGATTTTAATGTAATACAAGTTTATTTTGAAATTATATTTAATCTGACTAGAAATTTCGGATAAAAATATTTGGGATCCCATAAAAATGTGGGATTTTTTTTGAATTCTGTTTTGAGCGGTTGGTTGAAATTATTAATCGTTGTCCTAGCTAGAAAATGGGATGTACTTTTAACAAACTGTAAATGGGATGTAGTAAATTCCATTAGAATTAAAAAATGGGTTGTACAAATGGGTTATATGTTCTCTGCCACACACTTGTGGGCCTTCTAAGTTGACGCTTCCCCTAAAAAAACTAAGTTGACGCGTATGCAAGGCTTTGTCAACAACACACGGTTCTGGCAGCTGTGGCCGTTGGATGTCCATCCAACGGATGTCGTGCTTGTTCTTCAATCTCGGATATTCTTGCTTCAGCCGCCCAAAAATGATTCCTCCCCCTGACATCTGGGGCACACCGTTTCGGAGGCTGACCTGTGGGCCTACTAAGTTGACGCGTACCAAGGGCTTTGTCAACTTAGTCAATATCAACGATTCTAGCTGCAGTGACCGTACGATGTCCATCCAACGGCCATAGTGCTTCTTCAACCTCTGGTCTTCTTGCTCCAGCCGCCCAAAGCAGCGCCGGTCGTGCCGCGTGGTCCTGCCTCCCATGGCCGGCTGTGATGCCACGGAGGCCTCACCGCCCCCTACTACTCCCACCGCTGGCCAAGCCATCCCTCTACTCACCCACACCCCCTGTTATTCCGCGGCGACGGCAGCCTCACACCGCAGCCGAACCAGTGAACCCTCGTACTCCTCTCCGCGCGGGCTTCCACTGCCGCGTCTTCCCCGCTTCCGTGTCGTCCCCTTCCTAGGCCTCGCCGTCATCCACTGCCCTGGTGCTCTCGGTGCGGCATGGTCAACGTGGTCAAGGAACGGCTTCCATCGGACATGGACTATACATGGAGAGGCTGACAGCTGGGTCCACGACGGCAGCAAGCAAGTGCCTCCTTATTATGCGGAAAAAAATGATTCCTCCACCTGACAGCAGGGACCCACCGGACGGGCCACCGTATTTCACAAAAAAATGTTTCCCCCTGACTGCTGGGACCCACCGGACGGGCCACCGTATTGCGCGAAAAAACGTTCCCCCCGCTATCATCTCGGACCCACCGCAAGTGCCTCCTTATTACGCACAAAAAATGAATACTCCCCCTGCTGGTTGGGACCCACCTTGGTGGGAGGCTGCCTTGTGGGCCTACTAAGTTGACGGGGACGGAGTGCTTTGTCAACTTAGTCAATATGAACGATTCCAGCTCTAGTGACCGTACGATGTCCATCCAACGGTCGTAGTGCTTCTTCAACCTCTGGTCTTGTTGCTCCAGCCACCCAAAGCAGCGCCGGTCGTGCCGCATGCTCCTTCCTCCCGTGGCCGGCTATGCTGCCGCGGAGGCCTCACCGCCCCCTAATATTCCCACTGCTGGCCAAGCCCTGCGGCGACGGCGGCCTCACACCGCAGCCGAACCAGTGAACCCTCGTACTCCTCTCCGTGCGGGCTTCCACTGCCGCGTCTTCCCCGGCTCCGCGTCGTCCCCTTCCTAGGCCTCGCCGTCGTCCACCGCCCTGGTGCTCTCGGCGTGGCGTGGTCAACGTGGTCAAGGAACGGCTTCCATCGGACGTGGACTGTACGTGGAGAGGCTGACAGCTGGGTCCACGGCCGTAGCAAAGTGCCTCCTTATTACGTACAAAATAATTATTCCTCCACCTGACAGCAGGGACCCACCGGACGGGCCACCGTATTTCGCGAACAAACGTTTCCCCCTGACTGCTGGGACCCACCAGCTACATCTTCGCACGCAAGGAAGTGCGTCTGGGCAAAAAAACGATTCGCCCCCTGACTGTTGGGACCCACCAGCTACATATTTGCAGGCAAGGAAGTGCCTGACAGTCGGGACCCACCTGGTCGAAGCGTAAGTAGCGTTGTCATTCTGGTCACGAACGTGTACGTACATACTGGTCGATGTAGAGGCGCGCACGTGTCGTAGTAGAGGCGCGCACGTAGCATGTACACGTACGTACAGCGGCCAGGGTGCAAGAAAGTAAATACGGCCACATACGTACATACGGGCGGGGTCTCGAACGCCTACTCGCGCGTACGTACGACCAGGGCTCGTGTACATGGCTGGGTCGGAACGGAGAAACAACATTGTCGTCATGTTCATGGGGAGCCAACCGGCTGGGTCAGAATGGAATGCGTCGTCGTGTTCATCGGGAGGGCTTGGATGGAATAGCCGTTGGAAACGAGGCCGGGCGTACCGCAGAATGGAGGAAACGGCCTTGTGTTCGACCGGACACGTTCGAAACAGGATCCTGTTCATCGGGAGGGGTCCGGCGTACCGCAAAACGGAGGAAACGGACCTCCTACGGTTGAAACGGGGGTCCTGTTGATTGGGAGGTGTGTGGCGTACCGCAAAACGGAGGAAACGGACTTGTGTTGGAGCGCTACGGTCGAAACGGGGGTCCTGTTCATCGGGAGGGGTGTGGCGTACCGCAAAACGGGACTCCACGGGATATTGTTCATCTCCACCGTCGACCCCCTCCAGCCTCCATGGGCTACTGTTCATCCACCGTCGACCTCCTCCAGCCTCCACCTGCGACTGTTCATCCACGGGCTCCTGTTCATCCAGCCTCCACCGCGCGCTACTCCACCGGCTACTGTTCAACCAGCCCTCTACACGGACTCCTGTTCAACCACCCCTCCACGGGCTACTGTTCATCCAGCCCTCCACCGTCTACTGTTCATCCTGCCCGCCACGGGGTGGTCCTGTTCATCCTGCCCTCCACGGGGTCCTGTTCATCCAGCCCCAACCGGTTCGAACGATCGGGGTCCTGTTCATCCACCCCCACCGAGAACTGTTCATCCAAACCCCCCAGCAACGCTCACTGTTCATCTAGAGGCAACGCCACGGGGTCCTGTTCATCCACCCCCACCGGGAACTGTTCGTTCAAACCCCCCCAGCAATGCTCACTGTTCATCCAGAGGCAGCATCGATCGGCTTCAGTTAGTAGCAGTAGCGAAGGAATCGCTCGATCGGGTTCAGTTAACAGCCATCGATCGATCGCTCAGGTTCAGTAACGCGTAGCCTGCAGTGCAATCGCTCGGGTTCAGTTAGAGCCCAACGCCTCGCACACACGCACGTACGTACGAGAGAAACGCGCATCGCTCGGCCCCCGACCACCCACCGTAACTGGGGACTCCCTGATATTTTCCGCGTCCTAGCTTCTACCACGGTTTTTTCCGTCAGGGACGGCCCAAAGAATGTCATGCAGCTGCGTCTCTGGCCCGCCCAGGACGAAAAGCCCATTTTTCATCATGATTTTTTTCATAGAAGTAGGACCCCACCACATCTATGATGATACCGGGTTTTGTCACAATTATCGTCATACAAGTGTCATAAGTATGACAGAAAAGATTTTTGTTCGGCCCAAAATTACGGATGTGTCTTTTTTTTGTAGTGTGGTGGGACGCCGAGACGCGCGCCGTGTACGTCGACGAGGTCACCTGCGTCGGCTGCCTCAAGTGGGCGCTCCTCCGGCGTCTAAAGTTTTCCCACCGAAGTACAGCCAGCGTGGTCATCCTGCCACAGTATCTCGTGCATCTCCTCTCTGAACCGAGGCACCCCATGGGCACAATCAACTTGAACCCACGCCGCCACTGTTAGAGCAGCTCCAGATCAACACGCACAAATGAGGTGGATTTAGTCTGAACACTGATGAACACTGACTAACAGGGAAGACCAGAGAGGAGACAGACAGAGTTGTTTTGGCGACGCTCTCAACCTTGTGTCATTTTCTCTTTCTTCCTTTTATTCAGCTAACCAACAAGGCTACCGAAAAACCAATCCACGAAGCAGTTCTTCCGCACCATCCCACGGATGCAATCGTGACCAAGTCGTCCCAGTTTTACACAAAACAAACTAACTAAAAAATCCATCCTATGACCGGGACTAAGTCAGAAACGTGCTCTAGTTCACATTATTACATATCTTACATATAAGCATAAAGTGAAACTAACATGACACGTTCCGCCGCTTGTCCCCGGCGCCATACGGCCGCACTGCAGAAGGAAGGACAGCTGCGTGCTTCCGAGTAGCCGCCACGAGAGCGGGAGCACGGCCCCAGCCGCCGCCAGTCCATGAACGCGCTCACGCCGCGCCGCCCCGCCGTGACGCCGCCCTCCCCACGCCCCAACTCCTGCAGGTCGCAGCGCGTAAACCTCGTTGAGCACCACGGCCATGTCCGGGTGGCTCCGCTTCTGCAGCGCCCGGTAGGCGGCCTTGAAGTCAGCCTGCGGCGATGAGGGCTCCACCCCCGGCAGCGGTGGTAGTCCGTCGCTGACGACGAGCCCGCATGGGCACTAGAGCTGGATGGGCGGTACACGGACCCGAAGCTGCCACTCCCGCGTGAAGCTCCTCGACGGAAGGGAGGTGGCGATCAAGCGCGCCGAGCGAGCGTCCACCGGCGCGCGGTAGCGGCGGCGGTTCGACACAGCGTGGGCGTGGGCGGCCAATGATGTCAGAGGTGGTGGCGAAGCTAGATTGGGCCGTGACGCTCTACGAGGAGTGCGTCGTCCGGTCGGCGAGCAGCGGGCGGAACAACAGTTTCGCGGCGAGGATGCACGACGCTACCGTGGGGACGTACTTGCCGGCGTAGCTGTCGCCGGCGAGGAAGAAGGGTCGCGCGCGGAAGTGAGCCGGGCTGGCGTGGAAGAAGGACTCGAGCGAGGCGAGGACGTGCTGGGCAATGGCGGGCTGGCTACGCGGGATGTCTGCGGTGGACGGCGCAGCGTTGAAGCCAGTGCCGAGTGGGTTGTCGAGGAAGAGCAGCCCAAAGCGGCGGTTCCAGGCGAAGGGGTTGTGGGAGATGGATGCGCCGTCGCCGGGGCGGCGCCTGAGAGAATAGGGACCGAGCTGGAGGAAGTTGCTGAGCAGGCCGGAGCTGCCGGGGCCGCCCTCGAGCCAGAGGAGCAACGACGTGTCGGCCGGCGCGGCGAGCAGGGCACTGGCCTCGTAGAAGGCGAAGAGCGAGGCGTTGGTGGATGGGTTGACGGGAGGTAGCCAGAGCTTGTCGGCAGCGCAGCCCTTGGAAACGCCGCATCAGCCGAGGCCGAGACGATGGCAACGCCGAAAGAACTAGCAGATGCACCCGAAATACAGCGAGCTGCATTCATACGTGCATGCCGCTCTCGCCGGACCTCGCAGGGGGCAGATCTTTTGTTCTGGCGACTTTGCAAAATAAAACCTACGTGCATGCGTATTCGAGCGAGCTAGCAGATGTGGCAGTCAACGCACACTTGGCGGCAGTTGACTCGGGCCAGATCAGCCAATACGTATAGCAAACCGTACAATGGATCGTAGATGACCTCCTAATGCCAGTTCGGTGACTGTATTTTGGGTATTTGTAACCACAGGGAAAAAAGTGGGCACCAGCGCAAGTAATAGGCCCTGTAGTGAATTTTTCTCTTACTAAATTACCTCTCTTCTTGTTGAGATTGATCTTGTTTCTTTCTTCTCCTTTGCATATGCTAGGATTTGCTTGCCTTGATAATTTTTCTGCCTATAAGATGAATATGCATAGGAAGTATGTTATACTTATATGTGTTTTTCACGTGTTCTATGATGCTCTCTTTGTGCTTTAATTCTTGTCTTTGATGTGAGCATCATTAAAACTATCAATGCCTAGCTAGAGGCGTTAAACGATAGCGCTTGTTGGGAGGCAACCCAATTTTATTTTTGTTCCTTGCTTTTTGTTCCTGTTTAGTAATAAATAATTCATCTAGCCTCTTTTTAGATGTGGTTTTATATTTTAATTAGTGTTTTGTGCCAAGTAGAACCTTTGGGAAGACTTGGGTGAAGTCTTTGTGATCTTGTTGTAAAAAACAGAAACTTTAGGGCTCACGAGATTAGCTGCCAGTTTTTAGTGGAGAGTGATTTTAGGTTGATTCATTTTGCAGATGATACATAGATAAATTCCTCACGTCCACCTATTTATTTCATAATTTTTGGAGTTCAAGAAGTATACGTTTGATACAGATTACTACAGACTGTTCTGTTTTTCACAGATTCTGTTTTTCGGGTGTTGTTTGCTTATTTTGATGAATCTATGGCTAGTATCGGGGGGTATGAACCATAGAGAAGTTGGAATACAGTAGGTTTAACACAAATATAAATAAATAATGAGTTAATAACAGTACCTTAAAGTGGTGGTTTGTTTTCTTACACTAATGGAGCTCATGAGATTTTCTGTTTAAGTTTTGTGTTGTTAAGTTTTCAAGTTTTTGAGTAAAGATTTGATGGATCAGAATGAGTAGAAAGAGCCTAAGATTGGGGATGACCAAGGCACCCCAAGGTAAAATTCAAGGACAACCAAAAGCCTAAGCTTGGGGATGCCCCGGAAGGAATCCCCTCTTTCGTCTTCGTCTATCGGTAACTTTACTTGAGGCTATATTTTTATTCACCACATGTTATATGTTTTGCTTCGAGAGTCTTGTATGATTTTAGTATTTGATGTTTAGTTTACCACAATCATCCTTGATGTACACAACTTTTGGAGAGACACACATGAATCGGAATTTATTAGAATACTCTATGTGCTTCACTTATATCTTTTGAGCTAGATAATTTTGCTCTAGTGCTTCACTTATATCTTTTTAGAGCACGGTGGTGGTTTTATTTTATAGAAATTATTGATCTCTCATGCTTCACTTGTATTATTTTGAGAGTCTTTTAGAAAATCATGGTAATTTGCTTTGGCTATAAAATTAGTCCTAATATGATAGGCATCCCAGATGGGTATAATAAAAACTTTCATATAGAGTGCATTGAATACTATGAGAAGTTTGATACTTGATGATTGTTTTGAGATATGAAGATGGTAATATTAGAGTCATGCTAGTTGAGTAATTGTGAATTTGAGAAATACTTGTGTTTAAGTTTGCAAGTCGCGTAGCATGCACGTATGGTAAACGTTGTGTGACAAATTTGAAGCATGAGGTGTTTCTTTGATTGTCCTCCTTATGAGTGGCGGCGGGCACGAGTGATGGTCTTTTCCTACCAATCTATCCCCCTAGGAGCATGCGCGTAGTACTTGGTTTTGATGACTTGTATATTTTTGCAATAAGTATATGAGGTCATTATGACTAATGTTGAGTCCATGGATTATACGCACTCTCAGCCTTCCATCATTGCTAGCCTCTTCGGTACTGTGCATTGCCCTTTCTCACCTTGAGAGTTGGTACAAACTTCACCGGTGCAACCAAACCCCGTGATATGGTATGCTCTATCACACATAAACCTCCTTATATCTTCCTCAAAACAGCCACCATACCTACCTATTATGGTATTTCCATAGCCATTCCGAGATATATTGCCATGCAACTTTCCACCGTTCCGTTTATTATGACACGCTTCATCATTGTCATATTGCCTTGCATGATCATGTAGTTGACATCGTATTTGTGGCAAGGCCACCATGCATAATTTTTCATACATGTCACTCTTGATTCATTGCCTATCCTGGTACACCGCCGGAGGCACTCATATAGAGTCATATTTTGTTCTAGTATCGAGTTGTAATCCTTGAGTTGTAAATAAATAGAAGTGTGATGATCATCATTATTAGAGCAATGTCCCGTGTGAGGAAATAAATATAAAGAAGAGAAAGGACAAATAAAAAAAGAAAGGCCAAATAAAAAAAGGAGAAAGGCCAAATAAAAAAAGAGAAAGGCCCAAAAAAAAGAGAGAAGGGACAATGCTACTATCCTTTTTTCCACACTTGGGCTTCAAAGTAGCACCATGATCTTCATGATAGAGAGTCTCTTATATTGTCACTTTCATATACTAGTGCGAATTTTTCATTATAGAACTTGGCTTGTATATTCCAACAATGGGCTTCCTCAAATGCCCTAGGTCTTCATGAGCAAGCAAGTTGGATGCACACCCACTTAGTTTCTTTTGTTGAGCTTTCATACATTTATAGCTCTAGTGCATCCGTTGCATGGCAATCCCTACTCCTCGCATTGACATCAATTGATGGGCATCTCCATAGCCGGTTGATTAGCCGCGTCGATGTGAGACTTTCTCCCTTTTTTTCTTCTCCATACAACCTCCATCATCATATTCTATTCCACCCATAGTGCTATGTCCATGGCTCACGCTCATGTATTGCATGAAAGTTGAAAAAGTTTGAAAATACTAAAGTACGGAACAATTGCTTGGCTTGTCATCGAGGTTGTGCATGATGAGAGCATTTTGTGTGACAAGAATGAAGCATAGCCAAACTATATGATTTTGTAGGGATGAGCTTTCTTTGGCCATGTTATTTTGAGAAGACATAATTGCTTAGTTAGTATGCTTGAAGTATTATTATTTTCATGTCAATATTAAAATTTTGTCTTGAATCTTTCGGATCTGAACATTCATGCAACAATAAATAAAATTACATTGAAACTTATGTTAGGTAGCATTCCACATCAAAAATTCTGTTTTTATCATTTACCTGCTCGAGGACGAGCAGGAATTAAGCTTGGGGATGCTTGATATGTCTCCAACGTATCAACAATTTTTTATTGTTCAATGCTATTATATAATCTGTTTTGGATGTTTAATGGGCTTTAATATGCTCTTTTATATTAGTTTTGGGACTAACCTATTAACCGAAGGCCCAGTGCAAATTGCTGTTTTTTTTTGCCTATTTGAGTGTTTCGCAGAAAAGGAATATCAAACGGAATCCAAACGGAACGAAACCTTCGCGAGGATCTTGCTTGGAACAAAAGCAACCCAGGAGACTTGGAGTGGAAGTCAAGGAAGCAACGAGGCGGCCACGAGGCAGGAGGGCGCGCCCAGGGGGTAGGCGCGCCCCCACCCTCATGGGCCCCATCGTAGCTCCACCGACCTACTTCTTTCGCCTATATATACTCTTATACCCTAAAAACATCCAGGGGAGCCACGAAACCAATTTTCCACCGCCGCAACCTTCTGTACCCATGAGATCCCATCTTGGGGCCTTTTCAGGCGATCTGCCAGAGGTGGATTCGATCACGGAGGGCTTCTACATCAACACCATAGCCTCTCCGATGATGTGTGAGTAGTTTACCACAGTCCTTCGGGTCCATAGTTATTAGCTAGATGGCTTGTTCTCTCTCTTTGGTTCTCAATACAAAGTTCTCCTCGATTTTCTTGGAGATCTATTTGATGTAATACTTTTTGCGGTGTGTTTGTCGAGATCCGATGAATTGTGGGTTTATGATCAAGATTATCTATGAACAATATTTGATTCTTCTCTGAATTCTTATATGCATGATTTAATATCTTTGCAAGTCTCTTCGAATTATCGGTATAGTTTGGCCTACTAGATTGATCTTTCTTGCAATAGGAGAAGTGCTTAGCTTTGGGTTCAATCTTGCGGTGCTCGATCCCAGTGACAAAAAGGGAACCGACCCATATTGTATTATTGCCATCGAGGATAAAAATATGGGGTTTATATCATATTGCTTGAGTTTATCCCTCTACATCATGTCATCTTGCTTAATGCGTTATTCTGTTCTTATGAACTTAATACTCTAGATGCATGCTGGATAGCGGTCGATGTGTGGAGTAATAGTAGTAGATGCAGAATCGTTTTGGTCTACTTGACATGGATGTGATGCCTATGTTCATGATCATGCCTAGATATTCTCATAACTATGCGCTTTTCTATCAATTGGTCGGCAGTAATTTGTTCACCCACCGTAATATATGCTATCATGAGAGGAGCCACTAGTTAAACCTATGGCCCCTGGGTCTATTTTTCATCATATTAGTTTCCCGTCAACTGGCTATTTCTGTCGCCGTTTATTTTGCAATCTTTATTTTCCAATCTATACAACAAACGTACCAAAAATATTTATCTTATTATCTTTATCAGTTCTCACTTTTGCAAGTCGCCGTAAAGGGATTGACAACCCCTTTATCGTGCTGGTTGCAAGGTCCTTGATTGTTTGTGCAGGTACTAGGTGACTTGCGTGTAATCTCCCACTGGATTGATACCTTGGTTCTCAAAAACTGAGAGAAATACTTACGCTACTTTGCTGCATCACCCTTTCCTCTTCAAGGGAAAACCAATGCATGCTCAAGAGGTAGCACTGTCAGGGCCTGATGTGTGCGCATGCACGTGTAGGTTGAGCACTTGAGCGTGAGAGTGTGTGTTGGTCGTGTGGTGTGTGCATGCATGCGTGTGTGTGTGTGCGTGTGAGTGTTGCGTGCATGCGTGGCTGCGTGTGTATGTGTGAGTGTTGCGTGCGTGCGTGGCTGCATGTGTTCGTGTGAGTGTTGCGTGCATGCAGTTCGTGTGCATGCGTGCGTGTGTGTATAATCACCACACCAGCTCCTGTGTGTTAAAACAGATGGCTCAGCATACCAATACAAGGCCACCTTCTCCGCTGTGCCCGCGGTCATGACTTCGAACCACCGTCCAATATTTTTTTGTCGTTTGTTTTCATTCTTACTAGCAAGATGCCCGTGCATTGCACGTAACATCAAGATGCATTTGTATGACTAGTTTATCTTGTGAGAGAAAAGGATGAACGAGGGAAGGCCTTATTTGCAAGTATGGAGAGGTGTGTGGGTACCTTTTTGCAAAATTGCCATAGTTTCCTTCCTATCCGTCAGATATAAATCGGACGGCCTATATTGCAGGATGGCAGGCACACCATCCTCACCAACTCTGTTTTTTATAAGAGTGTAGAAGAGTAGATACAAGCCGATAGGTGGGCCCAATGGTAGTGAGATAATGTGATGCAACACTAGAGGTGCCACATGGAGCGTTTAACTCGTCAACTAGTCGTTTCTTGAGCAAATACAGAGCTGTACGGTGAGCCCATGACTGTATAATAACCACAAAACGTAAATGGTGACCGTAATGATTGGATGCTGAAGTCCAATGTACATATCGTGCTTTCGCTCCAAATATAATGATCGTCACTGTATATATCGCGATAGAAAGATGAAACATGCGTGAATGTGCTGGGGGCTTAATTTTAGAGGTCCTGGAGATAGTTTGTGTGCGTACGTGAAAGGGGTGTAGAGGGGGTGTATGCGATGGGGAGAGAGATGCTCTTCGTTTCTCTTTATTATGACTAACTTTATATATAGTATAAAAATATAAAAATTCACAGTGCGGCATAAATATCATTGTGGGCACCATGCAACAAATTAACGTTCATACTCCTCCATATTACTTTGTAATGTTCTATATATGTAGAAATTCTAAAATAATTTTTTGGCCACACTTCATTCAGAAGGAATGTTGTATGCGAAATAAACGTGAAGAGAGGGCTTTTTAGATCAATGGGGTACGTGATGGAACATGTGTGAATGTGTAGTTGATGTATTTGGCAGGGCCTAGAGAGGTATGTGTGTGTATTACATATTCGAGAGAGGCATGGATAGAGGGGCCAGCGGGGGGAGGGGGCGTGGGAGAGATAGCACGAGAAATGAGAGGGGTCTAGAGAGAGAGACTAATATGATGTCACGACGAGAGATTCCCTTGAGTGTGTATATGCAAGGGGGGAGGGGATAGAGGCACGAGGAGATTTTTTTTTTGTGTGGTGTCCGTGTTGGTATGTGTGGGTGTGAGAATATAACGAGACCTGGGGGCAGAGGGTTTGTCACCGCGTGAGGTCCGGTGGGTCGAGGTGAGGCCCTTGGTTCGGTTCCTGCGCCACATTGGTCGGCCCGTGACGCATTTACGGAGACCCATGGATGACTTGTCATACAAGAAAACGATAGCAGAATTGTGAAGGACTCTGTGTCCACTGACAAAGCCGGCTAGGATTTGTAACCCTGGGTTCTCAGACTAAGGTAACCCCTTATCTCTGATATTACTATTCATCCAACCTAACTTTAAGGGGCATCCTACAGAATGCTCTGCTAGAATCATACTTGTCGATTAGGACGAGAGGTGTGAGACAATGCATGAGAGATAGACCTAAAGATAATGTGCGTACAGGAGACACGTAGGCAGGTCTATGTATATAGAAAGGGTCGATGGGGATTGTGCGTGTGTATGCTTGTGAGAGGAAGAGTGCTTGTGATAAAGTTTAGTGAAAACAGTGGTAAATGGTTACGAGAGGGAGGGAGGGTTATATCGAGAGCTTGTATGCGAGAAAGACACCTCAGGAGAGAGTGTGTGAGCATGTGTGAGAGACCACCGATGGAGAGTGAAACTACACGTAAAAGACTGATGTACACATTGATTAAAGATATAAATTGTATCCAAATATTAGGATGCGATCATGATATTTGCAATTCGCGTAAGGAACGCTCATTGATCCATCAGACATCTAGATTCTATCGAATTTGAGCATTCCTATGTTATTATTCGACATAATTGATCCACATAATTAGTATTTTGAACTCCAAACAATGCATCGATTTAGCAATCGAATATAAACGTGAGTATAGTTCATGTTGTGTGTGGAAAGCACATTATACATATGAAAGGTACACAATGAAAATTATAAATAGCTAGCTATGAACAAGTATACATTTGAATTCAACTTAAGGTGGTTTCAAAAAATCGAATTCAACATGAAGTCCATTCAATTATTTGAATTCGATATCATGGCATTTGTAAATCATACCTAAATTATGGGGGCACCAATCTTTGCTCTGATTTTATACATAATAGCATATATAGTCGTGTACAAAATAGATTCAACTTTAGCTCCTCCATTCCAAAATAATCGTTGTTATAGGATTTTCAAGTGTCAAAATTTCAAAAAGAAGCGGATAATTTAATGAGGTTTTCAAACATACAAGGTCAAATTTAACGTTGTCTATTTAGGTCAATCCTCAAAGTTCAAGAGTACTATAAACGTGAATGCTTCTGTTTCAAAATTTCAAATGAAGCGCCAAAAGAGCCTCTACTCGCCCGAAACCGCATTACACCAATGTTTGGTAGTAGAAGGAAATTACTTTTCTAACTCCAACTCGTGAAACCTACCGGCCCGACGTCCAAAGGTCTAAACCGGGGTACGTTTGTAGCTTCATCTGGATGCCACGCAACCGCCTCCGAAAAACATTCATATACAATGGCCGCCTAAGCACACATGCGCGCGGCGGAAATCGCTCCCGCCCACTATTTGTGACACCTGGGATTACCATCCTACCCCCGACCCGCAGTAGGTCCGAAATTTAAGAGGGGGGCAAAGTTTGTACTTTCCCAAAATTTCAAACAAGCGCATCCCATCAGTTCAAAAAAGCCAAAAACAAGCACGTCAGAAACATGGTTCTCCCTTAGCTCCCCCCCCCCCGTCCGATTCCCCATTCGTACTCCGTGGGCGCCAAAACTATCTCTTCACCAGCCGCGAAACCCCGGCGTCCTCCGTCCGCCACCCCATCCCACCCATCAACCGCCGCCCTCCTCCATCACGCCGGAGCCGATACCCCGACATCGTCGCCCACCGCAACCTCAACCGCAACACCCTCCAAGGCTAGTAGTTGAAGCCTAGGCCGAGTCGTCCGTACCCGAGCCAGTTCAACCACGCCGTCCTGCGCCTCACCGCTGCCGCTCCAACTTTGCCACCGTCCACCGCACCGGAGCTATTCCTGCTACGCCGTCCTTCGCCGCCTCGGATCTGCTTCCCCTCCGCCGACATACGACCACGGCAATACAGTCAACAATTTGGCCATGGGTTCGTCAAAGCCTGCACCCTGCTCCAAAACATCGGTTTCCCCGGCAAAAAGAAGATCAGCGCGACATGTGGAGACGACCACACTGGCAACCGGAAATGGTACTCCTATTCCCTTTGTTCGACGATTTTTCGTGCAATATTGCATAATTTTTTTATTTTTAATGAGTTTTGATGCAGGTTATCTGTGCAAAGGCCAGTGGTTAATAATACAAAGGCAAAATGCTATTGCATGGCACATGCCCGCATCGTACTCAGCACATACGTATGCATGAAATATAGGTGCAACCAAATTGTGTACATGCACACGTCCTCGAGGGTGCCATGCACATATACATACGCGTATTTGTGTATTTGCAGCCGGCCGTCATGCATGTATAGTTCCCTGAATACCCGAAATACCTAGCTAACCTTGCATGCACGTATTTTTTTCCTATTTAATTTGATTTAAACGTGTAACATGCACGTGTGTGGGCAAGGTAAGCTAGGAATGAGAATTTGGAAATAAGTACAGCCAACCCACGGGAGTCAAATAACAAGGTACATGTCTATTTATTTCCTTTTCTGGATGCAGACTTGGGCGTCAAGAAGAATCAAAAGAAGATCCATGACCGGACGTGCTTCACATACCATCCATCCAACTCCGTCGGCTGACTATATAAAGCCAGCCAACCTAGGCAACAATGAGACACGTCCCAGACGAGAACTCACGCACGCAAAAACAGATATCGCACGTAGAAGAAACGCGTCGGTGGCGGCGGTGGCATCGACGAGGAGATGCACCCAACATCGAGGACAAGACGCGCTCATGGTGGCGGCGCGTGCGCCCAGTGTCGAGGAAGCACAGCGGTGAAGTGGCAGCCGCAACACGCTGACGACGAAGGGCAGCGGACGCATGGTGGCCGTGACCGCTGCGCTCTCTCTTTTTCTTGTCTCTTACAGGTTACTCCTGCCAAGATTGTATCCAGCCCAACGTTGAGAAGGCAGCTAGCACGGACTAGAGGAGGAGGAGGTACGCAGCAGAGAGAGCGGACGAGAGAGAGGAGGCAGCCGGCGGAGATGAGGTGCACACAAGGTGGAGAAACGTGCCCGTGGCGGCAGCATCAAGGACGAGACGCGCCCGTGGTGGCAGCGTCGTGAAGATCAGATGAATGGCAGACGTGCGTACGTGGCGGCTGTGGAAATACGTGCGGTGGAAGAGACGCATCTAACCATACAATAATCTCCTTCTTCTATGTGCTATCATCTTATTTTGTAGGAAACCCAAGGACATCCTGAGCACAACAAACCCACGCAGCCGACGCACGCAGAGGGGAGATATGCATCCGGCGTCATCACATCTAGCAGCCGAGCAAGAAGGAGCACTCCAAAGAGGCCGTCACCTTCTTCATCAAGCCGGTGGACGGAGGC
The DNA here is from genome assembly GCF_018294505.1 of Triticum aestivum. Taxonomy (NCBI): domain Eukaryota; kingdom Viridiplantae; phylum Streptophyta; class Magnoliopsida; order Poales; family Poaceae; genus Triticum; species Triticum aestivum. The sequence goes on from NC_057802.1 coordinate 155,776,098, forward strand.
GTGGAGGTCGCGAGGATGCCGCCGCCCTACCGTGGTGGATGGCGGTGCCGAGCTAGCACCAACATCATCAAGCCGGTGCCGCAGAGGATCGTGATGTAGAGCTCGCAAGGAGGACGCCCGCGATCTACTTCGTCATCCTGGAGCTAGAGGACGGAGGCGTGGCGCTCGTTGGGGACGCCGTCGACGTCTACTTCGTGAAGCTGGAGCCCGGAGGCGCGGAGGCTTGCAAGGATGCCGACAGCATGCCGCAGTGGATGGATGGAGCTTGCTAGGACGATGTCCATCGTCTTCTTCACCAAGCCGGCGCCATGGAGGATGAAGGTGTGGAGGCTCACGAGGATGCTGTCGCCGTGCCGCGGTGGATGGACGGAGCTCGTTAGGACGACACCCATCTTCTTCTTCATCAAGCTGGCGCCATGGAGGATGAAGGCGGCGGAGCTCGCGAGGATGCCGCCGCCGTGCCACGATGGATGGTGGCCCGGAGCTCACCAAGATGACGTCCATCGCTAACATTATCAAGCTGGAGCCCGGAGGCATGGAGCTCGTGGGGATGCCGCCGGGTGCCGCGAAGGATGACGACACGGAGGTCGCAAGGACGATGCCCATCAACTTATTCATCAAGCCGGTGCCATGGAGAACGGAGGCGTGTAGCTCGCGAGGATGCCGCTGTCGTGTCACGGTGGATAGCGACACGGAACTCACCAGCACGACGACTATCATCAACATCATCAAACTGGTGTCGCGGAGGACGGACGCGTGGAGCTCGCCGGATGACACCACCAATGTCTACATCGTCAAGATGAAGCCCGCGACTCGAGCCATAAAGACGACGCACACCCCCGTGCTGCCCGCAACATGAAGCTCACAACACAGAGAAGAATATGGCGCTACACGGTGCTGTTCGTGACCCGGAGGAGAAGACTGCCGCATGATGCTATTCGCAACCCGGAGCCTAAGATGATGAGGCGCGACGGTGGGAAGGCGATGCGACTTCAGCAAGATCTTACCCCGGCCCAGTGAGGCGCTGCCCTTGTCTTTGTAGACCGTCGTAAACTCCACGTCTAGTTGAGACGAGGCACCACCACATGGCGTTGTCCATGTTTCGGAGGCCGTGAACATGACGCGCGATGGCGGGAACGCGATGCAACTTCACCAGCATCTTATTGTGGCCCCGTGAGGCGGCGCCCTTGTCTTGGCGGACTGCCGTAAACTCAGAGTCCAGCCGAGATGAGGTGCCAACCACACCGGCATTGCCGATATGAGCGAGTGTTTGTTTTACACTGATGCCGGTCTCCTTAAGAATACTCCCGCAAGGCGAACCTCTTTCGTACCCAGACGAAGCTGCTACATCGTCAAGAAGTCCGAGCGGAGCAGGACCTATGCAACTTCATCACCGACTACATCAACGCTGTCAAGACCGACGAGGCATGACGGCAAGGGCGAACATGGCCAGCACAAAGCCATGTTTTGAGTGGCACGTGTACCGACGAGGACACGGGCTTTGCCACCGCCCACACCACACACACACCATCATCATCATGCATGGAGAACGCGAAGCGAAGATGACAAAAACGACCACACGGCTTAATCGGAGGTATCTCGTAGAGTAACCCGCGGGAGTAATTAACCGGGAGCTTTTCGAGGCCCCGGGAACCAGGAGACCGCACATCGCCATAGTCAGGCAGGCCGCGCTAGTAGGCCACGGAGCGCAACCATTTTTTATGGGATCTTGTAATTTTGTTCATCCAAAGAGATAAATGAAATACTTGTTTCCCGTATCACTTTTCTTTGTGTACTACGGTACACTGGCACGCCCACATTTTGCTTTTTGCCCGGCGCATGAGAGAAATCCATACTCCTTTTCTTCCCTTCTTCTCGGAGTGCATATAAGATTTTTCTCGTGTCAAACAAATTGGCACGCCCAGTGAGACCTGGTTCTCCTCTCATCTTTGCTTTGTTGTGGTCATCGGAATCGTCTTCGCCCATCTCCAATCTGTATAGTATGGTGCATGAGAAAGCATTGGCGGGGAGCTCCGCTGATGAAGGTCCCTTTGGTGGACCCTCCCATGGCGCCAACTTGGAGCTGCTGATGATCCAGTTCCGATCATTGTCGCCCATGGTCCTCATCGAGCTTGGCGAGAAGGTCTACATGCTTCGAGCTCAAGATCTCGTGCAGTTCCAAACTGTGCAGTCAAAAAAGGCGCAAAGGCGGGAGGTGGCCAAGGCGAAGAAGGTGCATCGTGAGCTCGTGCTTGAGGCGCGTGCCTTGTTGAAGGAGTCAACAAGGGCACACATAATAGGTGATGTGGAAGCAGCTCAACACCTTCGTGCTAAGGCCACCAACATGCGGGCAAGTGTGGTGTCCCTCCACACTCCTGTCGCGACTACACACTCGAGCCGCCAACACCAACACCGCGGCACACCGGGGGGAAGTATCTCATGTCCCTACAGTCTTCATCAACCTCGATGATACTCGATGAGGTGCATGGGCACTATGTCTCCACAACTCCCTGGTTGTGGGACGATCATTCTCGACGATAATAGGTTCTCCGTCCTTTGCTGCGAGGCACCGACACTAGGTGACAAGGATTCAAGGTTGCAAGAAGGATGAGGCGCCAATCCCCAAGCCATCATCCTCAACATGAGCGTCAGACCTTGGTGCCTCGGCGACAACCTTCACCAACTCGGCACTTCCAACAACGGGGGCATCCCAACATGCCCCCACCCTGGAGCTGATGGTCGAGACATCAAGACGATGAGAGGAAGCCTCGACCCACTCAACGGTGGCGGCAATGGGACCTTCCATGGAAAACACTTCCACCATGACTTGCGTTTCGTCCTAGACGGAGAGCTCGGTCACAACTCCAGATGACAGGCGGACATGGCTATATCATCCACTCAGCACCATGCGCCACCCGTCCTCTCCAGGCGAAGGGTTGTCAATGCAAGTCCCAGCTAGGGCTTGGATGAAGTAACATGGGACTCATCCAAGGCGGGGTACCATCCACACCATCCCTACATGGAGTGTCCCCCAAGCGGGGTGCCGTCTACACCTTTGTCAGCATGGAGTTCCCCAAGACGGGGCATCATCTACCTCAGTCGAGACAGAGCTCAACTAGGAGGGGCTATTTTTTCACCTCTATCGACGCAGATATAATAAAGGACAAAGCGCCATCTACACCGCCGATATGGAGCTCGCCCGAGGTGGGGCGTCGTCCACACCACCACCAACGCAGAGCTTGCGCAAAGCAGAACTCCATCTACATCACCATCGTCGACATGGAGTGCCCCCAAGGCGGGGTGCATTCTACACCTCCATCGACATGGAGTTCCCCCAAGGCGGGGCATCATCTACCTCCATCAACACGGAGTCGGCTTGGAGGGGCTCCTTTGTCTTCAGCGTTGCCACCAATATCGTCAAAAGACGGGGCGACATCTACAATGCCATCGCGAAGCTTGGCCAAGGAGGGCACGTCATATACATCGTTGCCATCCACACAGAGCTTGCCCCAGGCGGGCTTTGGTCTACACCGCCGCCAACAAGGAGCTTAGCCTTGGGTGGTGGTCGGTCTACACCGTCACAGACATGTTTACGCCCAGGAGGAGGATCACCGACACTGAGCTCACCTAAGAGCGAGCACCGTATACACCATCTTGGAGTTTCCCAAAGGTGGGCACGACTTTTGCGCCTCTACCAACAGGGGGCTCAGCCAAGGTGTGGTGTTGTCCACACCGCCGCCAATGTGGAGCTCACCAGAGGTAGAGCATCGTCTGCACCGCCTCGAACGTGAAGCATCGCCCGAAGGCGTGTGCCATTTACATAGCCTCAGAGCATGCCCATGGTTGGCGTGGCGCTTGCTCTTCACTCACACGGAAACGCCCATGGCGATTATGCCTTTTGCTGCGCCTTTGACATGGTGCTCATCCAAAAGTTGGGCATCGTTCACACGCCAGCTCGAAGCTCGCCCAAGACGGAGCGCCATCTACACTGCCAATATGGAGGTCGCCCGAGGTGTGGCGCCGTCCACACCACTGCCATAGCGGAGCTTGCCCAAGGCGGGACTCCATCTACATCGCCGTCGCCTGCATGTTGTGCCCCCATGACGGGGCGCCGTCTACACTTTGTTGACATGGAGTTCCCCCAAGGCAGGATGCCATCAACTTCAGTTGCCATGGAGCTCGAGTAGCAGGGGCTCCTTTTTGACCTCCGTCGACATAAATATCACCAAAGAGGAGGTGTCATCTACACCATCACCGTGGAGCTTTCCCAAGGTGGGGGCACTATCTACATTATTCCCGCCCACGCGTAGCTTGGTCCAGACGGGGTGATATCTACACTGCCGCCTAGGCGGAGATCCGTCTACACCGTTGTTGACACATAGCCCGTTCCATGGTGGGGCGCTGTCTACATCATAGCTGACACAAGCCGTCGTCGGGTGCCATTCGCCCTGACTCTTGACTTGACAAGCTCGTTGGTTACACAAACACCCGACATCTCCCATGTCTACCCCAACATCCACATTGATGCACATCATCAACATCGTCAGGGCTCCGACGAGGCAAAGCTATACTCCATCGACATGTCTTTTTCCGATGAAGCAATTCATATCTTGCCAGGCACCGACGAGGTGAAGGCAAGTCATCCAGTCCGACACCGACAAGGCGGACACCACTAGGCCGGGCACCGACGAGGCAAAGGCCGCTCACTTCATCATTGGACAATCGACAAGACGGAGGGATATGGCTAAGCATGGCCGGAGCGATGGGCGTACCGCTCTCCCCTTCACTTCATCACCACCATCTACACCAAGGCAATGGTGGAATCGAAGCCTTCAACAAGACACTTAGCAAGATACTCAAGAAGACGGTGACAAGGAACATGAGAGACTGCCATACCGTCTCTTCGAGTCCTTATGGGCGTACCACGTTACAGTCCGTACCCCAACACAGGCGACTCTGTTTTCTCTCGTTTACAAGAGTGAGGCGGTCCTACCACCGGAGGTCCAGCTACCCTCTTTGAGGGTGGCTGTCCAAGATGAAATCACCAACGACGAACAGGTACAACTATGATTTCAGGAGCTCGACGCCCTTGAACAGGGGCGACTTCATGCCCTACAGAACCTGGAGCTTTACCGCCAGAATATGGTGAGAGCTTACGACAAGCTCGTTAAGCAACGCGTCTTCCGAAAAGGCGAGTTGGTTCTCGTGCTCAGGCGGCCCATCGTCGTGACGCACAAGACGAAGGGCAAGTTCGAACCAAAGTGGGAAGGGCCATACGTCATCGAGCAAGTCTACGACGGGGGAGCATAACAGCTTGTAGATTTCCAGGGAGTCCGACCTATGCCCCCAATCAACGGATGGTTCCTCAAAAAATATTTTTCTTAAAATTTTGCCTCTTTTGTTGCCTTTTGGATTTTTCATTGGGGAAACTTTTTCTGTGGGCTTTCGGATCCATGATGCATTCTCCTTAGCATTTCGTGGATATATCTAGTTTTCCCCAATTTTTACGGACTAAGTCCAACAAAAAAATGGCTTTCCCCTATCGCACTACGCTGTTGATTGAAGTTTCGGCTACCCTAGGACTTGTTGGAGGGCGGCACAATGTGTCGATTTGCAGGTGGAGTGGCTCCTACACCCACAATGCACGACACGTACCAGGTGTATGCTTCCGGAGGCAGCGGAGATGATTACTTGGGCACTTCTGAGTACTGAGACCCCGCGCTCTTCATGTTTCCCGGCGTGCCTCGTGTTCACAGAGGCTTGCACTCCAGGGAAGACTATAGGAAAAGATCATGGAGGGCTACCTGACCCAACACAAGTTGGTTTGGTGCGTAGTCACATGGCAACCCTGGGGTGCGCCACCAGAAGCCCCAAATAAAGTGCTAGAAGGTTTTTCCTAGTCCATAGAGGTGAACAGTTCTCTTCCAAGTTCCCAAGGTGTGTCCGCAAGGAATCCTGAAAGAAGAGTCCTCAAGAAGTTCGAGCCGAATGTCAAAGCAAGTCCATGAAGTCCGCGCCCAATCAATCATTCGCGTGAGCAACCAAGATGAAATTCCAAAAGTCCAAGAAGCAAATTCAAGAAAAAAAATCCCAACAGTTCAAGAAGCTATCGAGTGATCCAAAGCAGTAAGGAGCCCACTGGAAGGAAGGTGGGAGGAAGCTGTTCACCACCCCTCAATATGCACGAAGAAAAATCGCCAAGCCATTGTCCCAAAACCATTTACCCTGAACTTATCACACCCAACTCTCTGGGTTCATGGGGTGTGTGCAGGGGGCATGTCGAGTTGTGGGGCCCTCAATATGATGATGAGCTAGAGTATGAATTTCCGTTGCCTCTTGGAAGCATCCCGAAACACGGCGTCTTCATACACGTACACCGAAGCTATTTAAGTTGTTGAGTTGCAATCGTCAAGGTCTTTCGACGGTTCCCAATGACAAGTTACTTCGGTAGCCTTCTCGGATATCATGCCTAGTAGCTGGTGTATAATGGGAAAGCCAACATTAAAAAAAGCGCATTTTTTTCTTTCTCTTTCTTCCGCCTGTTTTTGTTTGGTGTTTCTAGTTGTGCTCCTCCAACATCTTTGCAGCCTTGGAGAGATACCCCTTGTCATCGTCGACGGCATTTAGAGGACAACCACTACATCGAACTACGTACTGGGTGTTTGGGTCCAGCAATACCCATGCGTCCCTGACAACACCGACGACAGCCCGACAACCAATGGTGTACACTGACATGCACGATGGGCGTCAGAAGGCAACACATGCGCTCACGAAGGTGGAGCCAATTTGTCTCCACAACCCTGTCTCCAACAACAATGAAGCATGGGGGCAACGTCAACCCATCAATTATTCGTAAGGCTCATGCCGTCCCGGCGCACCACCAGAATTGTTACACCATGGATGGTGTGACGGTTCGCTGAACGAAGGGGAGCTATCGATGATCTACTGATGACTCGCCTACATCAACACAAGGAGATCACGGGAGCAATGTAACGCGCCAGTGCGGCCAGCGTGAATCTGTAAAACCCTCCAATCAAGTCGGCTGGCGCCGTAGCAGCTAGACGGTCGCGGCGAGATTGGTAAACATTTTTTTTTGTTTTCAGGATAAGACATGATGTTTCGCCATGGAAAGAAGACGAGATAGGGTTGCCTCGTTGACCGGCATCGTGCGTGTTATACGATCCAACGAGCTCCCTAGAGAACACAAGTGTGGATGGACATGCCTACACTAATTTACATTGTTACTCCTCAATCATCTTCAGAGTGGCGCACAGGTTGTCACGGAGATGTCAACTCTGAACCGGTTCTTCAGGCTGCATATGAATCATGCACAAAGAAAAGAGACAAAAAAGTGTTCGTCAAGTCAAGCTCGATTTGCTTCGCACTCAAGCTCGAGTCGACGAGGGGGCATTTGTTCGACGACTTTTTGTGCAATATTGCATAAAATAATATTATTTTTAATGAGTTTTGATGCAGGTTATCTGTGCAAAGGCCAGTGGTTAATAATACAAAGGCAAAATGCTATTGCATGGCACATGCCCGCATTGTACTCAGCACATACGTATGCATGAAATATAGGTGCAACCAAATTGTGTACATGCACACGTCCTGGAGGGTGCCATGCACATATACATACGTGTATTTGTGTATTTGCAGCCGGCCGGCATGCATGTATACTTCCCTGAATACCCAAAATACCTAGCTAACCTTGCATGCACGTATTTTTTTCCTATTTAATTTGATTTAAATGGGTAACATGCACGTGTGTGGGCAAGGTAAGCTAGGAATGAGAATTTGGAAATAAGTACAGCCGACCCACGGGAGTCAAGTAACAAGGTACGTGTGTATTTATTTCCTTTTCTGCATGCAGACTTGGGCGTCAAGAAGAATCAAAATAAGATCCGTGACCGGACATGCTTCACATACCATCCATCCAACTCCGTCGGCTGACTATATAAAGCCAGCCAACCTAGGCAACAATGAGACACGTCCCAGGCGAGAACTCACGCACGCACAAACAGATATCGCACGTAGAAGAAACACGTCCGTGGCAGCGGCGGCATCGACGAGGAGACGCACCCAGCATCGAGGACAAGACGCGCTCATGGTGGCGGCGCGTGCGCCCAGCGTCGAGGAAGCACAGCGGTGATGTGGTAGCCGCAACACGCTGACGACGAAGGGCAGCGGACGCATGGTAGCCGTGACCGCTGCGCTCTCTCTTTTTCTTGTCTCTTACAGGATACTCCTGCCAAGATTGTATCCAGCCCAACGTTGAGAAGGCAGCTACCACCGACTAGAGGAGGAGGAGGAGGTACGCAGCAGAGAGAGCGGACGAGAGAGAGGAGGCAGCCGGCGGAGATGAGGTGCACACAAGGAGGAGAAACGTGCCCGTGGCGGCAGCGTCAAGGACGAGACGCGCCCGTGGTGGCAGCGTCCTGAAGATCAGATGAATGGCAGACATGCGTACGTGGCGGCTGTGGAAATACGTGCGGTGGAAGAGACGCATCTAACCATACAATAATCTTCTTCTTCTATGTGCTATCATCTTATTTTATAGGAAACCCAAGGACATCCTGAGCACAACAAACCCATGCAGCCGATGCACGCAGAGGGGAGATATGCATCCGGCGTCATCACATCTAGCAGCCGAGCAAGAAGGAGCACTCCGAAGAGGTCGTCACCTTCTTCATCAAGCCGGTGGACGGAGGCGTGGAGGTCGCGAGGATGCCGCCGCCCTAACGTGGTGGATGGCGGTGCCGAGCTAGCACCAACAACATCAACCCGGTGCCGCGGAGGATCGTGATGGAGAGCTCGCAAGGAGGACACCCGCGATCTACTTCGTCATCCTGGAGCTAGAGGACGGAGGCGTGGCGCTCGTTGGGGACGCCGTCGACGTCTACTTCGTCAAGCTAGAGCCCGGAGGCGCGGAGGCTCGCAAGGATGCCGCCAGCATGCCGCAGTGGATGGATGGAGCTTGCTAGGACGATGCCCATCGTCTTCTTCACCAAGCCGGCGCAATGGAGGATGAAGGTGTGGAGGCTCACGAGGATGCCGTCGCCGTGCCGCATTGGATGGACGGAGATCGCTAGGCCGACGCCCAGCTTCTTCTTCATCAAGCTGGTGCCATGGAGGACGAAGGCGGTGGAGCTCGCGAGGTTGCCGCCGCCATGCCACGGTGGATGGTGGCCCGGAGCTCACCAAGATGACGTCCATCGCTAACATTATCAAGCTGGAGCCTGGAGGCATGGAGCTCGCGGGGATGCCGCTGGGTGCCGCGAAGGATGACGACACGGCGCTCGCAAGGACGATGCCCATCAACTTATTCATCAAGTCGGCGCCATGGAGAACGGAGGCGTGGAGCTCGTGAGGATGCCGCCGTCGTGTCACGGTGGATAGCGACACGGAACTCACCAGCACGACGTCCATCATCAACATCATCAAACTGGTGTCGCGGAGGACGGATGCGTGGAGCTCGCGGGATGACACCACCAATGTCTACATCGTCAAGATGGAGCCCGCGACTCGGAGCCAAAAAGACGACGCACACCCCCGTGCTGCCCGCAACATGAAGCTCACAACACAGAGAAGAAGATGGCGCTACACGGTGCTGTCCGTGACCCGGAGGAGAAGACTGCCGCATGATGCTATTCGCAACCCGGAGCCCAAGATGATGAGGCGCGACGGTGGGAAGGCGATGCGACTTCAGCAAGATCTTACCCCGGCCCAGTGAGGCGCTGCCCTTGTCTTAGTAGACTGTCGTAAACTCGGCGTCTAGTCGAGACGAGGCACCACCACATGGCGTTGTCCATGTTTCGGAGGCCGTGAACATGACGCGCGATGGCGGGAACGCGATGCAACTTCACCAGCATCTTATTGTGGCCCCGTGAGGCAGCGCCCTTGTCTTGGCGGACTGCCGTAAACTCAGAGTCCAGCCGAGATGAGGTGCCAACCACACCGGCATTGCCGATATGAGCGAGTGTTTGTTTTACACTGATGTCGGCCTCCTTAAGAATACTCCCGCAAGGCGAACCTCTTTCGTACCCAGACGAAGCCGCTACATCGTCAAGACCGACTACATCAACGCTGTCAAGACCGACGAGGCGCGACGGCAAGGGCGAACATGGCCAGCACAAAGCCATGTTGTGAGTGGCACGTGTACCGACAAGGACACGGGCTTTGCCACCCCCCACACCACACACACACCATCATCATCATGCATGGAGAACGCGAAGAGAAGATGACAAAAATGACCACACGGCTTAATCGGAGGTATCTCGCGGAGTAACCCGCGGGAGTAATTAACCGGGAGCTTTTCGAGGCCCCGGGAACCAGGAGACCGCACATCGCCATAGTCAGGCAGGTCGCGCTAGTAGGCCACGGAGCGCAACCATTTTTATGGGATCTTGTAATTTTTTTCATCCAAAGAGATAAATGAAATACTTGTTTCCCGTATCACTTTTCTTTGTGTACTACGGTACACTGGCACGCCCGCATTTTTCTTTTTGCCCGGCGCATGAGAGAAATCCATACTCCTTCTCTTCCCTTCTTCTCGGAGTGCATATAAGATTTTTCTCGTGTCAAACGCCCTTATTCGTGCAAATCTTACGTGTCTGCTTGCACGGTATTCATCCGACAGAAGACACTAGTTGACCGCTTCTTCTTGATACTAGATGTTCCTAGTTACTCGGGATGCACAAGGTTTCTCGTCATATACTATTTCACCTTAGCTAGAGGTCCGTCGCCCCCTGGATTTCAATTCCTGGTCAGTTGATTCCCAGTTAACAAAAGCATTCCCCAGCGTAACAAGCGCTAGTCCACCTATTAGGCCGAGGAAGCATCGCCTCGGTGTTTATCTTAGGGGCATGTGGGACCTAGAGCTGCTGGCGCCCGATCTGGAGGTCGGCCGGGTTTAAAGGGATGGCCTGGGGCGCTGCCAAGCACAGTGGTGGTGTGAGGTCTAGGGGAGGGCGGGCCGGCGGAGGCAGGGGTCTGGGCCGGTGGTCGCTGGCGGTTCGAGAAAGATCGTCAACAGTGACTGGCGGGAGGTAGACGAAGGCCATCTGCCTGTTCCTTATAGATCAGACGGTTCATAAAAAATTGACTGACCTATTTATTTTCAGTCGACTGTTATCTTGATAGGACTACATGTGGTGGTGTGCTGGAGGAGTACCTGCATTTCCTGTACTCATATATTACAAAATCATATGGAGTAGAATCTAATTTTGTTTGCCATGCAATGTTGTAGAGCTATCATATGTCTCCTGTCATTTATTTTTCAGCCACCTGCTATCTGCTACTTTTACAGTGCACTAGTTCTGCACACACTTCACCCATACTCTCACTATTGTGTTTTTATGCAAGGGTATTTCAGACTCTGCTGCCTTCACAGAAGCAGAAAATAAAAGAGAGAAGTTGCTCCAGCGTGGTACGCGGCTAGGCCAGACACATTTCAGCCATTTAAAGGCTGCAGTGTCAGCAGATGAAGACGGTAAACGTAGCTCTAGAGTTGATGACCTCGCTCCCAATGAACCACCATCCTAGGTGCCTGCTTTAACTTCGCGGTGTCATATGTGGTTGCATGTTGCATACGGTGTCTAGCTTGTATTCAAAAGGCCGAAATCGGTCTTTATTAAGGTAAGGAAATGTATTTTTTACATGAACCACCATCCCGGGAGCACCAGAAGTCAAATGGCTAGTCAGGGCACTGGCCGAGCCAGTGACAAGCCCAACACAGGCAGGCATCACCTGGAAGCCAACTAAAAAGCCACGATGGTGGCGAAGCAGCCCGCCTCCCACCAGGCTCTCAGGTCCTAGAGGATCATGCTCACCACTCCAGCCGGATGTCTAGCTTGTATTGCTTCCAATTTGGTTAAATTGCATCTGCTTAGCTTACACACTATAACTTTGAATATGACATGGCTTCCTGTTTTTGGTACATACTAGTACATCTGTCTATTAAGCATGTCCTTACATAAAACTATTGTTTTTTGTATCCCGCATAAATCAATATGACGAGACACCTTTAGTATATGCAGTGTGATATTAGTTGCATCTTTCGTATGATTTATAGCATGCGCTTCTTCTAATTTGTTGAAATGTCATTTATGATGGGACGCTTTTAACTTGGCAGAGTCATATTGGTTGCATCTTTCATGTGGTGTCTAACTTGCATTGCTTCTTATTTGTTGAAATGGTTTCTGCTTAGTTTACACAAACAGTTGTGAATATGCCGTGCCGTCCTGTTTTTCGTATTATTCCATCCTGGAATCATGTGTTTGCCTTACATCAAAGTAGTGATTGTCAGTATCATGCACGAATGAGTTCTGAAGAGTGAATTTTATTGCCTTTTCTTGTCGGTTTTACTTGACAATTCAAAATCAATAAAGCGAAAGGAAGTTAGCAAGGCAGCGGATGATGGTGCTCCTTCCAAACGGAGGGACTCTACAGATTCTACTCCTCCACCCCCCAAGATGATTTCCAAGACAACACATGCATAGACACTCAACGTAGCTGTGTTGATGATGAACACGTCTCCCCTAGTGCACCATCACAGGTGCTCCCTCTAACTTGGCACTGTTATATGTGGTTGCATGTTATGTATGATGTCTAGCTTGTATTGCTTCTATTTTTGTTGAATTTCATCTGCTTACTTTACACATTATACTTGTGAATAAGACACATGTTTCTGTTTCTAGAACATACAATATCTATCTATCACACCATGTTCTTACATCAAAGTACTACTGTTGTGTAACCTTCAACAATCACTTATCATAAGACACATTTGACTTGGGAGTGTGATATAGGTTACATATCGCATTCTTTTCTAGCTTGTACTACTTCTAATTTGTTGAAATGGCACTTATGACGAGACAGTTTTAACTTGGTAGAGTGATATTCGTTGCATCTTTTATATGGTGTCTAGCTTTCATTGCTTCTAATTTGTTGAAATGCCTTCTCCTTAGTTTACACATCATAAGCTGTCAATATGCAATGGCACTAATGACGAGAGACCTTTAACTTGGTAGTGTGATGTTGTTTGCATCTTGCATATGATTTATTTCTTGTACTGCTTCACATTTGTTTAAACGACATTTATGATGAGCCACTGTTAACTTGGCAGAGCGATATTTGTAGAATCTTTCATATGGTGTCTACCTTCCATTGCATTCCTTCTAATTTGGTGAAATGTCTTCTGCTTAGTTTACACATCATAGTTCTGGTTATCTCATGACGTCCTGTTTATCGTACATATTACATCCTCCTATCATGTGGTTGTCTAACATCAAAGTTTAGTTCGTCTGTATCACGCATCAATTTGTTCTGAAGAACTAAATTGTTATTCATTTTTCTTGTCGGCTTGACTTAACATGGCACAGAGAAAGAGGAAGCAACACAGAACGACAGGGAAAGGGAAGCGGAAGAATCCTGCAGATTTTGCTGGTACTGGTGGTGCAATAGATGGTCAAAGTCCAGCGGAAAATTGTACCGACAGGGTATCCCGTGCTACACGAGCTACAGAACAAGCGAAACAGAAACAAATAGCTGCCACCAAACAAGCAGAGACAACCCTAGTTGTTGCAACACCTTCCATAGTACCACCAGCTGCACGATTTACTCGTTGGTCAACTCAGCAGCACGTTCCCAGGCTCCCTTGCCACCTGACACTACTTCCGAAGCACTCTTGACACAAGATGAGTTGGCAAGATCAGATGAACTTTGCGAGCTTCAACAGCAAGAAGGTAGTTGCTGGAGTCAAGTTACAGTTGCATGCTTCTTTATATGTAGTCTCATAGTTTGATGTACACTAACACTTCCTATGTTTATTGTTGGACTAGCACCTAGGTGCAAGAGGAAACAAACATCAGGGATAATGCTCAATAGGTTAACTAAATCTAGAGGAGGAAGAATGGAGATCCGTTTTGAGGCAGGTTTAAAAAGGCCACATGATGCTACAGAGTCAGCCAAGTTAGTATCAGAGGCAGCGGTTGCTGTTAGGTGTCATGTACATATCCTCCCAACATGGATTCAGTACAGGAATGACAAAGACGAAACCCAGTTCAACACCTTCCTCGGCCATTTATCTGTAAGTATGGTTATGTATGGAAACTAGTAATGTCGTCTTGCTCTGTCCAATACTTTCTAGGTTGCTGATAATGAGACTCCCATAATTTTCAACAGATCAGGTTCAAGTTGGATAGCCAAGATGATGCAACCAGACAAGCTTGCACCCATGTTTTCAAGTCTGCTCTGCGACAGTATCGTATAACTTGAGGAAAACTCACTTTGAAGGCAAGGCTAATAGTGAACTTGCCCAAACATCTCCAATGGAAAATATATGGAATGAAGACTGGAGAGGCCTTGTTAAACACTGGTCCGATCTGAAGTATCAGGTACATTATATATATGTGATCATATCACATGTTGAAGTCCTATTTACGCATGTGCCACACAAATCTATCTTCTTGTAGGTGAATTGTTCAAATAACAAGGCCAACCATACGAAAGTGAAATTCCAACAGACGACAGGATCTCGTAGCTATATTGCACATTGCGAGGCTCTTGTAATTAGCTGTTGTTTCACTCTTTTCGCTGTACCATATTATCAGATCTATATTGACTTGTTCCGGATGCAGAGGAAAGCCCGCAAGGACCAAAAAGTACCTGAACCAAATGCTATGGAAATCTTCGAGGACTGTCACACCAGCAAGACAAAGGGCATGACTACACCAGTCAAAGCCGCTGTTGTAAGTCCTTAATCCTCATGCCTTTTAACTACTACTTACTCTGACTCGTGCCTTGAACTGCATGGTTTGCAGTCAATGTCTATTACTCTTTTCAATTTTATACACAATTGTCTTAGCGTATCATTGCACCTTACAAGGTTTAAAAGAGAGGAGTGATGTTCCTTTGATCTTGACCTGTAATATAGTTCCGTGCTGGACTTGCCCACACAATGTTACAATTGCATGTTTGTCTGTTCTCAGTTGTTTTGTGATATGAATGATGTCATATTATGCTTACCGTATTATAAACTTTGTATCTTTATCCTTAGCTGTCAATACAATGTGAAGAAATAGACAATACATTAGCCATGGTACATGGTCATATGTTTGGAACCTGGTTTTATTATGTACTTTGCAGTAAAATACAACTAATATTTTACATGGGTTCACCAGAATAAGTTCTGTATATAGACCAAAGCTATTTTTTGGTTTTGCTGCCTCCTTAATATCTTCTGTTCTGGTACTAATGTAAAAGCTCAAGTTTTCAGCAAGCTATGGAAAAGATGGTGGAACCGCCACCTTCTGAAGGTGGCGAGGCAACTATAACCGCAATGTCAGCTCTTGCTGTTGTGGGTCAGTACCTGTCCACTAACAGTGCCAAAAGCACGTTCCTGCGTAATACTGGGTTGGTTGTTAAGGCAATCTCGTCCAAACTGCCTCATGATCAAGATACGCAAGCTCAAAACAATGTTATATCTGCGTTCCAGACACAAGTTCGTTCCCTAAAGAGACCCTTTGTGAAACAAGGATAGACATTGTTCGATGTCGTCAAGATATGCATGGTTTTGAAACCAGGCTATCAGACATTTGCTATGTTGTTGAGGAGCCTAGGAGAAATGAAGGGGAAGGTTAAGGTGCTCCATCGGACAATAACATGAAAACGTAACAGTCAGGTCAAATGAACTGAGCTTCTGAACTTCTGGTGGTGCATTTATCTACTAGACTGTTAACTTTTATGCCAACCTTCCTTTTGTTTTATAGTTGTAATTTGTTTTGTTGCGATAGAATATTTGTTCTTAACATGCAGCCACCGGCTGAAGAAAACAACAAGCCATTTTTTTATAGTGTAGGGTGTTCCCTATATTTGCACTGGTGGCGATCTTTAATGCCTAGTGGATGTAATCTGTGTAATCGCCTTAATAGCCTAGCGTTAGTTTCGGGCTTATATATTTCCTAATCTTCTTTTTCCCTGGTTTGCTAGTGGCCGCAACACCCATGGGCCATATATGGACCGTGGTAACCAAGACCCTGCTACGGCCCGTAGGATCCATGGGCCTCCTATGGGCCGTCTTTAAATGGGCCTCCAACACGGCTGTAGAATCGGTGGGCCTCGGGCTATCGGATAAATGGGTCTACATGGGCTGTAAACGGGCGTAATTGGTATCGGCCCAGCACGGTAACGGGACGTTAACAGGCTGGAGGACAGCAAAGGCTTAATTCTGTCACAGGCATAACGGGTCGTTAATGGGCCAGAATATAGGACAGGCTGGAAACGGCGCAACGGGTTAATAAGATAGGAACGGGCCGACTCTTGCCACGGGCCGAATTTGGCCCATTAGGGGAACAGGCCAGTAACGGGCCGGAAGTAATCGAGGGCCGGAAAGGAGCCCAAGAACGTATGGGCCGTCAGTAGGCCGAAAGCTAACACGGGCTGGAAACGGCCCATGTGAATCATGGGCCGTTAACGGGTACAAAGAAATTTACTGTTCATTCTGGGCTAGAGTCACCGTGGGCCTTTAAAGGGCCTAAAGATACGAAGGCCTCATATGGGCCGAAAGACGTCGTGGGCCATACATGGGCCGAAAGTGAAACGGGCTGGTGTTATATTCGACGGCCCACATGACGTTGTTGGGCCGTTTTCGGGTAGGCCCTAACGGGCCGTGAGTTACCGGGCCGTAAAATGGGCTATTTGCGAAGAGACCGTTAACAGGCTTTTCATGGGCCAGCCCGCTAACTTTTGACCAAGTCAAATGGGCCGGCCTTTGTAAGCTAAATGGGCCGGTGGTGGGCCGTCGCACGTGTCGACATATCATAGGCGCCTATCTGACCCACTGACGAGCTGACACGTGTTTCCTCCGGCCAATCAGAATTTTACACATGGAACTTTCCCATTGGTCCGGGCTGTTAACGGGTTATCGGATCCAAAACCAGACCCGATAGCTTAACGGCGACCCGTTACGGTGGATGCCACGTGTCGGTCACCCTTGACGAAAGCACTTCTGTGATCCGCGATTTATCGTCATGGAAGTGGACACTTCTGTGATGATAATTTTGGTAATGTCATGGAACACTTCTATGACAGCACAAGTATGACTATCTTGATTCTGTCATAAAATTGTCATGGATGTACATGCATGACAGAAAACGTGACCTACTGTGACAAACACGCATCATCACGGAAGTGTATTTTTTTGTAGTGTATGATAGATTGGATAAATAGATCGCGAATAAATGCAAAATAAAATAAAGTGCAGCAAGGTATTTTTGGGTTTTTGGATTAATAGAACTGAAAATAAAAGCGAATAAAAATAGATCTCGAAGGCAAATATAATAAAGAAGAGACCCGGGGGCCGTAGGTTTCACTAGTGGCTTCTCTCGGGAAAAATAGCATACGGTGGGTAAACAAATTACTGTTGGGCAATTGATAGAACTTCAAATAAATATGATGATATCTAGGCAATCATCATTATATAGGCATCACATCCAAGATTAGTAGACCAACTCCTGCCTGCATCTGCTACTATTACTCCACACATCGACCGCTATCCAGCATGCATCTAGTGTATTATTTTCATGGAGAAACAGAGTAATGCAATAAGAACGATGACATGA
Source organism: Triticum aestivum (assembly GCF_018294505.1). Taxonomy (NCBI): domain Eukaryota; kingdom Viridiplantae; phylum Streptophyta; class Magnoliopsida; order Poales; family Poaceae; genus Triticum; species Triticum aestivum. The sequence goes on from NC_057802.1 coordinate 155,793,716, forward strand.
TGTATACAAGATCTATTTATGTAGAAATAGACCCCATCTGGTTATCCTTAATAGCAACGATACATACGTGTCGTTTCCCATTCTGTCACTCAGATCGAGCACTGTAAGATCGAACCCATCACAAAGCACCTCTTCGCATGGCAAGAAAAGTCGATCTAGTCGGCCTAACTAAACCAAATATTTGAAGAAGAAATACAAGGCTATAAGTAATCATGCATATAAGAGATCAAAAGAGTCAAATAACTTTCATGGATAAAAACATAGATCTGATCATAAACTCAAAGTTCATTGGATCCCGACAAACACACCGCAAAAAGAGTTACATCAAATAGATCTCAAGGAGACCATTGTATTGAGAATCAAAAGAGAGAGAGAGGAATCCATCTAGCTACTAAGTATAGACCCGTAGGTCTACAATGAACTACTCACGCATCATCGGAGAGGCACCAATGAGGATGATGAACCCCTCCGTGATGGTGTCTAAATTGGATATGTGGTTTCTGGAACTTGCGGCGGCTGGAATTGATTTTCGTCGACTCCCCTAGAGCTTCTGGAATATTGGGGTATTTATAGAGCAAAGGGGCGGTGCAGGAGGCCACCGAGGTGGGCACAACCCACCTGGGTGTGCTTGGCCCCCCAGGCGCTCCCTGGTGGGTTGTGCTCCCCTTGGAGCCCCCTCTAGTACTTCTTTGGCCCAACAGGTGTCTTCTGGTCTAGAAAATATCTCCAAAAAGTTTCGCTACGTTTGGACTCCGGTTGGTATTGATTTTCTGCAAAGTAAAAAACAAGCAAAAAACAACAACTGGCACTAGGCACTATGTCAATAGGTTAGTCCCAAAAAATGATATAAAGTTGCTATAAATGATTGTAAAACATCCAAGAATGGTAATATAACAGCATGGAACAATAAAAAATTACAGATACGTTGGAGATGTATCAGTCCACTCCACGGGCCCTGCCTTCTTCAAGATTTGGAAGAACAGTAGGGCAGGCTCGACGGACATGGAAATGAACTTGCTTAGCGCGGCAACACATCCAGTCAAATGCATCACGTCCTTAACTGTCTTTGGTGCTTGAATCTACTCGATCACCTTGATCTTGTCGGGTTTGGCTGATATCTGCTTGAACTACGTCGGTATTTCCCCAAAGAGGAAAGGATGATGCAGCACAACAAAGGTAGGTATTTCCCTCAGTGATGAGGCCGAGGTTATTGAACCGGTAGGAGAACCATGCAATACTACGTGAACGGCACCTGCACACAAATAACAAATGCTCGCAACCCGATGTATTAAAGGGGTTGTCAACCCCTTTCGGGTAACGGCGCAGAGTTTGGCAAGTAGAGGGGATAAAAATTGTGATAGATTGATAGATGCAAATAAAAGTAAATAAAATTCGGTGAGATATTTTTGGGTTTTTGGATTAATAGATCTGAAAATAAAAGCAAATAAAAATAGACCGCGAGGCAAATATAATAAAGAAGAGACCCGGGGGTCGTTCACTAGTCACGGGTGCACGTCGGTCCTAAACAAACGTTTTTTTACCCCTTTCCGTGACGGCCTTCGGAACCGTCGCCAAGTGAGTATGTGCGATAGGGGGTCCTTCCCACACGACCCAGAAACCGTCGGGGATATGGAACAGTGATCCAGAGGCCTTCCAAAATGTAATCGTGTGCGATGCAGCACACACTAAATTCTTTTGCACGTGTGGTATCGGTGATTAAGCCTTTCTAATGACACAGTGAAACCATACGATCTGTCGTAACGAACCATTTGGGAAACAATATGTAAGGCACACGGGCCAAGATATGAACTGTGTGTGATTTGTGCCCTATCGCACACGAGTTTTCGGCGTAACCCGTCTGCCATGCTAGACTCCATCGCACACGTTTTCCAACAATTACCATCTGTGATAATGTTCTATCACAAATATTTCAGGAGCCCCTTCGCACACATACAAGTGCTGCAGACCGTTTGTGATTTGTTAGGTATCGCCGACGGTTGCCGCAAGAGTGACGTGTGCTTTTCGTTTGGGATCCCACACGTTTCCTGATAAAAATACGACTGGGATTGTATTTTGCATTGGGCATGGTTTAGTCCCAGTTCTTGTGTGCGATAACGCGATATCACAAACGGTTCCAGAGAACCTACGCACACGTAGTAGCGCTGCGAATCTTTTGTGATCTGCTGTGTATCACCGACGGTTCCAATACGATTGGCGTATGCTTTCCGATGTGGATCGCACACACTCATTTAGTTGAACCATGTGCAGAGCAATTGCCACGTTAAAACAAAACTATCCCATTTCGAATCGGCACGCAAAAATCAAATTTGCCACAATATTCAGTTGAACAAATAAACAAAAATATCCCATTATGAATCGGCACGCAAAAAGCAAATTCGCCACAATATTCAATTGAACAAATAGTGTCCACAGGAAGAACATTCATCAGATTTCGCAACAATTGCAATTGAACATATGGTAGCTAAATTCCAATTATTTGTCCACACATATATGCATTACATAATTAATCATAGTGTACGAATTACGAAGACCTCATCAGATGGAAAATAATGGATCCATGCATTATGTGTTTAGCGGCTAACTCTTACTCAATGTTTCAGGAGGAACCATGCTAACATCTTCATCATCACCAGTGGGATTGATGTAGTGATCCAGGAAGAAGTCGTTGATAAATCTCCGAACCATCACAATTCACCAGCCGGGAGTGGTTCAGGGGTCCTCGGTTTTAAGATGAGCTGTAGTATTTTTAAGATCAGAATGTGCCATATGAGTGGAGTAGAAGATATTAATTAAGATAGACTTACTGGTACTAATTCGCGAGGATCGTCGCAACTATCAGTAGATTTGTAGATGGAGGTCATGTGTCTGCAAACATAGTATCCACAAAGGTTGGTCCCTACTTCTTGCTGAGGACACTAAAATTTTTTGTACAAAATTAGTCATGTATTTGTCCTATTAGGAACAACCTAACCGGTGTTAGATGTATTATTTTTTCTTTGGACAAAATAGAAAGAGGTTTATTTAGAAGCTTGAACATTTCACTAGCATAAGGAAAGGTATTTGCAGACTGTTGGATAAATTTTCTGAAAATAATGGATTTCGCTGTGTTACCGGAGAAACGATCTCGTGCTGCAGAGGTAGTTTCCTCTGGAACAGGTTCCCTGTTTTAGTTTCCCACAATGCGAGCACACTGCAAATGATGATGAATTTTGACAACATCAATTATTGAACCAGATATGAATGCAAATTAATTTCAACATCATATAATTCAATACCTATCCAAGAATTGCTGAAGGTGCGTTAGATCCTGAGCGTTTGTTGACTCTCTGAGAGAATCGATGTAGTAAACTGTGTTCTTGTTTGGAACAATGAATACCAATATCCAGTGATTGCTACATATTAAGAAAGCCATGAACTTACGAATGATGTCGAAATCTGAAAGACAATCAGTGTATGCGTGGTTGTTTACTTGACTTATCCTTCATGATATGGCCAGAGAAATGATTCTGCATGGGACGTGTTTTTGAAGATACGGACGACCGTGTTAACGGCCTAGTCCCGTCGGTCCTTTTCATGTAATGCTGTGCCCTTTGCTAATGCAAGATCTATGAAATACACACTCTCACTTTGTCTTCTCTGCGCGTTCAATCCCCTGAGAGGAATAAAATGCAGTTAGCTGTTTATCATTTACAGCCTTGTATGGAGAAGTTGATCAGAGTTTGTTAAGTACTTACAAAATCACGCATCTAACAAGAGTGGCATCGAGCACGTTGAAGTTGAAGAAGAGATGTAAGTCCTCGAAACTCACAATGATGGAACCATCATCGTGTCGGAAATGATCTCTGTTGTAGTGGACTAGCAAATGGTGATGACCTTCTGACATTTGATCCATGCAATATTCATGTAACTCGTGGCAACTGGAGCTGCACTCATCAAAGTATTCGCCAACAAGAAATGGCTGACCATGGACGTAATTGCGTGCTTCAAGTGCGTCTGCCTTTCCTTTAGCAAGCAACAATTCTACTTCTTCATCATCCATGGCATCAGAAATAATATTACTCCCCGATTCGAACAAGCTGCTGTTAATTTGGTTCTCGGTGATGAGTGCTTTAAGTAAGAGGCAATCGTTCTCTTTCCTCTTCACTTTCCCGCTGCACTTCCTCGTGGTCGTGGGTGTAGCCGTTTTGGCCACTTCCTTCTTGGTACTTGAAGCATTTCTAGCAGAACGTCTGGTTGCCTGCACGGTAGACTACCGAGTAGACGGTGAAGCTTGGACAGACTTCTTAGCAGACTGTTTATCTATGCGGGACAGCTGAGCTGGAGGTGCTGCAGTGACGGACCACTGGGCTGTAGGAGCAGAGGCATCGGACTGCTGACCATGCGTTGAAGCTATGTCAGGTTTCTGCGCAGGTGGTGCCAACTTGTCGGTGTGCTGAGGAGGCCGTGCCAACGCGTTGGTTTGCTGAGCAGGAAGTGCTGACGCATTGGTATGCTGATCACGCGCCTGCGGACCGACGGACTGATGAGCAGTCAGTTCTGGACCTACAAACTGCTTAGCAGGCGGTTTCGGAGGATTAGACTGCTTAGCAGTTTGTTCCACTAGGTTGGTCTGCTGAGCATGTGCTGCAGCTGGGTCTCCCCCCGCTGCTTCAGTGGCCGGCATCTGAACCGATGGTGCGTCATCAGCAGTTGTAGGCCTTGCCACTAGTTGCTTTGGGGCGGAGGATGACATGGCCTGTACGCCACAAAGTCGGTCCGGCTGATCACAGGTTGATGCATCAGCCCGCAAGAGCTGCTCTGGCAAGGAGAGCGTCACCGGTTGAGGGGCGACAGTGGTTGCTCTTGGCGGGGCTTCAGGAATCTCATCGATGAACTATATTTCCTTTCGTGGCCACTGGATGTGATGTAACAGTGTTTCTCCCAAGGTCCTTTGCTCATCGAAGTCTCCTAGGACATTCTTCAGGGCAAATTCATTGAATCCAGGCCTTACTTCAGTCACGTAGCACTTCACACAGCCCGGCTTCAATGGCACATTGTCCAAGAAGAGGCCATCTTCCAAGAAGGGTGGGCAAACCCATGCTATTGCACATTTTAATGTACCTTCATAATGTGTAAGCACGCCCTTCAGTCTGTCTTTCATTCCAGATAGATCAGATATAGCATCATCACGCGCAGCTGCAGTCTCAGTGTCGCTGGGGTTAGCTGATGCACAGCTACTCTTGTGAAGTGTTGTCGCACAATAAGCAGCATCATCCATGCCCGCCTCCCCTCCCATCTGCTGGCTATCTGTCAGTGTTAGAGTCTTCTGCATCATCATCATTGACTCCTCAACATCCTTTCGAATAGCCGGATAAATCTCCTTCTTCAACTTTTCAAACAATGCATTCTGCTTCATTTCACTCCTTGCTTTTTTCATGACGAGCCTCTCTTCTTTGCTGAGTGTGAAAGCCCTCTTGTGCGGGACATTAACGCCTATACCCCTTGCACGGCCAGGGGGCTCTTTTGTGTCCAGAGCAATGGACAGAATGTCACATGGCCCTGAGTTCCTGTAGAACCTTCCAGGGATCTTGGAAGCCTCTACCATCACTTCATACAGTTTGGCGTCACGTGCGTTTTCAAAGTAATAAGTTCCGTCATCACGCCTCTTTGCACGTGCCCGCAAGTAGTCTCTGGCGCGTTCGCCCTTGATTTCACTATAGGCCGGACTCCCACCCGCCGCTACTGCTTCTTTGTCCTCCTGTTCCCATATTAGTTTCATGCCGTAGTATCCTGCCACACCCATACGGTGGGGGTGTATGTTCTTCTTCTGAAGTTCCGATTGCATGAAACTCTTCGCAGCAAACTTTAGAGTTGGCCTAACCCTTTTGAATTTTGCCCAGTCTACCTTTGTAATTTGGGGGTATGCAGGGATTGGGTCCTTGCCTTCACTCAAGTACTTCTTATACAACACGTGCTTCCACTTTCTCCAAGCATCCCTAGCCTTCTTTAGTGCAGTGTGTTCCACCTGCATTCTCCACTGCTCTGGAATGTTGAAGTGATCCATGATCTCCCGGACTATCCTTCGCCGTGTTTCTGTGTCAGCCTTCCGAAACCGCGGCAGATTAATGTTGAGCCTTGCCCTGCCAACAAATCCACACACACTCCTAAACCTCATGCGTACTTTATCTGGTTTAGTTGGAGCCCAGGACTTTAAATCAATCTCGGTTACTTCATATACACCTTTAGGCTGGTGTGTGGGCTTCCTTGGAGCGTTCCTCCGTGTCCTGACCGGAAGGGTAATTGCTGCAGCTCTATCCTGTTCAAGACTACTTGATCCCTCACAATCTGCTGAAGACCTAGGGTTGTCCGAATTAGATGAAGATATATGAGCTGAATGAGTGCTGTCGCTGCTACTCAGCATCTATAGAGAACACATGCGAAACTCAGGAAAGGAGGATAAGCATAAAACTAACAACTTGGTATCAAGCTTTCTAAACATGCCATGCAATATTTTAGAAAATGTACGACTAATTTGTTAAGTTTGTGTGACTCGGGCGCCCGCGATCTGTAAACAGGCAGTAACTTATTGGAACAAATACAACTTATATGTAGTAAGGAAGGTAGATAATGAACATATATGCGCTCTCCGTTATTTTATAGCCAATTTGGGAACACACAGAACAAAATTGGAAGAGGGATTGCAAGGAAATATGCCTCACCGCGATGGAGAGCAGTAACTATCAGGCTTCTTAATGCAAGCACGAACGGACTACAGGAGAGGCGAGGGTTACTGCATCGATATGCTTGAGGGTGGCTAGCGAGCAAATGAAGACGGCGAGGCGCGGGCCGCCGCGTGTTGGGAACGGCAGTGGAGGTAGGCTTGACGCCAAAGAGCGGGCACACGGCCGGGGTGAGCACAGCGGCGCCGGAGAGGGTTCTGCTATGGATCTCGGGGAGGGAGGAGCTGGCGAAGGAGATTGGGTGGACTAGTTGAGTGAAACGCGGGCGGACAGTGGGGGGCGGTGTTGGCGGCCTAGGTGAAAAGGGTGAAAAATATCCCCACTCGCCGCGCGTGTGGATAGGCCTATGCAAACGGTTGCCTCTAAGCACTCGTGTGCACAAACAGAATAATTTCATTTGAAATGAAGACGTACTAATTTTGAAATGAAGACGTGAGTTCATCATTTCACATCTAAATTTTTTGCACGTAAACCAATCATAATTTTACCACGTGTCTGATTTGCTGGCGCATTTCAGGTCTCGTGTGCTACATGTAAGACATTTTTTGGCATTTACCTGTTGGGGATCGTAGCAGAATTTTAAAATTTCCTACGCATCACCAAGATCCATCTATGGAGTATACTAGCAACGAGGGGAAAGGAGTGCATCTACATACCCTTGTAGGTCGCGAGCAGAAGCGTTCTAATGAACGGGGTTGATGGAGTCGTACTCGCCGTGATCCAAATCACCGATGACCGAGTGCCGAACGGACGGCACCTCCGCGTTCAACACACGTACGGAGCAGTGACATCCCCTCCTTCTTGAGCCAGCAAGGGGGAAGGAGAGGTTGATGGAGATCCAGCAGCACGACGGCGTGGTGGTGGAAGTAGCAGGATCTCGGCAGGGCTTCGCCAAGCTTCTGCGAGAGGGAGAGGTGTTGCAGGGGGAGAGGGAGGCGCCAGGGGCTGTGGGGTTGCTGCCCTCCCTCCCCCCACTATATATAGGCCCCCTGGGGGGCACCGGCCCTGGGAGATCAGATCTCCAAGGGGGGGCGGCGGCCAAGGGGGAAGGGGGGTGGCTTCCCCCCCCAAGCCAAGTGGGGCGCCCCCACCCCCAGGGTTTCCAACCCTAGGCGCAGGGGGAAGCCCAAGGGGGGGCGCCCCAGCCCACTAAGGGATGGTTCCCTTCCCACTTCAGCCCATGGGGCCCTCCGGGATAGGTGGCCCCACCCGGTGGACCCCCGCGACCCTTCCGGTGGTCCCGGTACAATACCGATAACCCCCGAAACTTTCCCGGTGGCCGAAACTGGACTTCCTATATATAATTCTTCACCTCCGGACCATTCCGGAACTCCTCATGACGTCCGGGATCTCATCCGGGACTCCGAACAACTTTCGGGTTTCCGCATACTAATATCTCTACAACCCTAGGATTGGGTCTTGTCCATCACATCATTCTCCTAATGATGTGATCCCGTTATCAATGACATCCAATGTCCATAGTCAGGAAACCATGACTATCTGTTGATCAACGAGCTAGTCAACTAGAGGCTTACTAGGGACACGTTTTGGTTTATGTATTCACACATGTATTACGATTTCCAGATAACACAATTATAGCATGAACAATAGACTATTATCATGAATAAAGTAATATAATAATAACCATTTATTATTGCCTCTAGGGCATATTTCCAAAAGTCTCCCACTTGCACTAGAGTCAATAATCTACTTACATTGTGATGAATCGAACACCCATAGCGTTCTGGTGTTGATCATGTTTTGCTCTAGGGAGAGGTTTAGTCAACGGATCTGCTACATTCAGGTCCGTATGTACTATACAAATATCTATGTCTCCATTTTGAACACTTTCACGAATGGAGTTGAAGCGACGCTTGATATGCCTGGTCTTCCTGTGAAACCTGGGCTCCTTGGCAAGGGCAATAGCTCCAGTGTTGTCACAGAAGAGAGTCATCGGGCCCGACGCATTGGGAATCACCCCTAGGTCGGTAATGAACTCCTTTATCCAGACTGCTTCCTGTGCTGCCTCTGAGGCTGCCATGTACTCTGCTTCACATGTAGATCCCGCCACGACGCTTTGCTTGCAACTGCACTAGCTTACTGCTCCTCCATTCAAAATATACACGTATCCGGTTTGTGACTTCGAGTCATCCAGATCTGTGTCGAAGCTAGCGTCGACGTAACCCTTTACGACGAGCTCTTCGTCACCTCCATAAACGAGAAACATATCCTTAGTTCTCTTCAGGTACTTCAGGATATTCTTGACCGATGTCCAGTGTTCCATGCCGGGATTACTTTGGTACCTTCCTACCAAACTTACGGCAAGGTTTACATCAGGTCTGGTACACAGCATGGCATACATAATAGACCCTATGGCCGAGGCATAGGGGATGACACTCATCTTTTCTCTATCTTCTGCCGTGGTCGGGCATTGAGCCGTGCTCAATTGCACACCTTGCAATACAGGCAAGAACCCCTTCTTGGACTGATCCATATTGAACTTCTTCAATATCTTGTCAAGGTACGTACTCTGTGAAAGACCAATGAGGCGTCTTGATCTATCTCTATAGATCTTGATGCCTAATATATAAGCAGCTTCTCCAAGGTCCTTCATTGAAAAACACTTATTCAAATAGGCCTTTATACTTTCCAAGAATTCTATATCATTTCCCATCAATAGTATGTCATCCACATATAATAAGAGAAATGCTACAGAACTCCCACTCACTTTCTTGTAAACACAGGCTTCTCCATAAGTCTGTGTAAACCCAAACGCTTTGATCATCTCATCAAAACGAATGTTCCAACTCCGAGATGCTTGCACCAGTCCATAGATGGAGCGCTGGAGCTTGCATACCTTGTTAGCATTCTTAGGATCGACAAAACCTTCGGGCTGCATCATATACAATTCTTCCTTAAGAAAGCCGTTAAGGAATGCCGTTTTGACGTCCATCTGCCATATCTCATAATCATAGTATGCGGCAATTGCTAACATGATTCGGACGGACTTCAGCTTCGCTACGGGTGAGAAAGTCTCATCGTAGTCAACCCCTTGAACTTGTCGATAACCCTTAGCGACAAGTCGAGCCTTATAGATGGTCACATTACCATCCGCGTCTGTCTTCTTCTTAAAGATCCATTTATTTTCTATGCCTCGCCGATCATCGGGCAAGTCAGTCAAAGTCCATACTTCGTTTTCATACATGGATCCTATCTCGGATTTCATGGCTTCAAGCCATTTGTCGGAATCCGGGCCCGCCATCGCTTCTTCATAGTTCGAAGGTTCACCGTTGTCTAACAACATGATTTCCAGGACAGGGTTGCCGTACCACTCTGGTGCGGAACGTGTCCTTGTGGACCTACGAAGTTTAGTAGTAACTTGATCCGTAGCTTCATGATCATCATCATTAACTTCCTCCCTAGTCGGTGTAGGCACCACAGGAACATCTTCCCGTGCTGCGCTACTTTCTGGTTTGGAAGGGGTGACTATCACCTCATCAAGTTGCACTTTCCTCCCACTCAATTCTTTCGAGAGAAACTCTTTCTCCAGAAAGGACCCGTTCTTGGCAACAAAGATCTTGCCTTCGGATCTGAGGTAGAAGGTATACCCAATAGTTTCCTTGGGGTATCCTATGAAGACGCATTTTTCCAACTTGGGTTCGAGCTTTTCAGGTTGAAGTTTCTTGACATAAGCATCGCATCCCCAAACTTTTAGAAACGATAGCTTAGGTTTCTTTCCAAACCATAATTCATACGGTGTCGTCTCAACGGATTTCAACGGAGCCCTATTTAAAGTGAATGCGGCAGTCTCTAAAGCATAGCCCCAAAATGAGAGCGGTAGATCGGTAAGAGACATCATAGATCGCACCATATCCAATAGAGTGCGATTACGACGTTCGGACACACCATTTCGCTGAGGTGTTCCAGGCGGCGTGAGTTGTGAAATGATTCCACATTTCCTTAAGTGCGTACCAAATTCGTGACTTAAATATTCTCCACCACGATCTGATCGTAAGAACTTTATTTTCCTGTCACGTTGATTCTCAACCTCACTCTAAAATTCCTTGAACATTTCAAAGGTTTCAGACTTGTGTTTCATTAGGTAGACATACCCATATCTACTTAAGTCATCAGTGAGGGTGAGAACATAACGATATCCTCCGCGAGCCTCAACACTCATTGGACCGCACACATCGCTATGTATGATTTCCAATAAGTTGGTTGCTCGCTCCATTGTTCCGGAGAACAGAGTCTTGGTCATCTTACCCATGAGGCATGGTTCGCACGTGTCAAATGATTCGTAATCAAGAGACTCCAAAAGTCCATCTGCATGGAGCTTCTTCATGCGCTTGACACCAATGTGACCAAGGCGGCAGTGCCACAAGTATGTGGGACTATCGTTATCAACTTTACATCTTTTGGTATTTACACTATGAATATGTGTAACATCACGTTTGAGATTCATCAAGAATAAACCATTGACCAGCGGGGCATGACCATCAAACATATCTCTCAAATAAATAGAACAACCATTATTCTCGGATTTAAATGAGTAGCCATCTCGAATTAAACGAGATCCAGATACAATGTTCATGCTCAAAGCTGGCACTAAATAACAATTATTGAGGTTTAAAACTAATCCCGTAGGGAGATGCAGAGGTAGCATGCCGACGGCGCTCACATCGACCTTGGAACCATTCCCGACGCGCAGCGTCACCTCGTCCTTCGCCAGTCTCCATTTATTCTGTAGTTCCTGTTTTGAGTTACAAATATGAGCAACCGCACCGGTATCAAATACCCAGGAGCTACTACGAGTACTGGTAAGGTACACATCAATTACATGTATATCACATATACCTTTGGTGTTGCCGGCCTTCTTGTACGCTAAGTATTTGGGGCAGTTCCGCTTCGAGTGACCACTTCCCTTGCAATAAAAGCACTCAGTCTCAGGCTTGGGTCCGTTCCTTGACTTCTTCCCGGCAACTGGTTTACCGGGCGCGGGAACTCCCTTGCCGTCCTTCTTGAAGTTCTTCTTGCCCTTGCCTTTCTTGAACTTAGTGGTTTTATTCACCATCAACACTTGATGTTCCTTTCTGATCTCTACCTCCGCTGATTTCAGCATCGAATATACCTCAGGAATGGTCTTTTCCATCCCCTGCATATTGAAGTTCATCACAAAGCTCTTGTAGCTTGGTGGAAGCGACTGAAGGATTCTGTCAATGACCGCGTCATCCGGGAGATTAACTCCCAGCTGAGACAAGCGGTTGTGTAACCCAGACATTCTGAGTATGTGCTCACTAACAGAACTAATTTCCTCCATTTTACAGCTGAAGAACTTGTCGGAGACTTCATATCTCTTGACCCGGGCATGAGCTTGGAAAACCATTTTCAGCTCTTCGAACATCTCATATGCTCCATGTTTCTCAAAACGCTTTTGGAGACCCGGTTCTAAGCTGTAAAGCATGCCGCACTGAACGAGGGAGTAATCATCAGCACGTGATTGCCAAGCGTTCATAACGTCTTGGTTCTCTGGGGTTGGTGCTTCACCTAGCGGTGCTTCTAGGACATAATCTTTCTTGGCAGCTATGAGGATGATCCTCAGGTTCCGGACCCAGTCCGTATAGTTGCTGCCATCATCTTTCAGCTTGGTTTTCTCTAGGAACGCGTTGAAGTTGAGGACAACGTGGGCCATTTGATCTACAAGACATATTGTAAAGATTTTAGACTAAGTTCATGATAATTAAGTTCATCTAATCGAATTATTCAATGAACTCCCACCCAGATAGACATCCCTCTAGTCATCTAAGTGAAACATGATCCAAGTTAACTAGGTCGTGTCCGATCATCACGTGAGACGGACTAGTCAAGATCGGTGAACATCTCCATGTTGATCGTATCTTCTATACGACTCATGCTCGACCTTTCGGTCCTCCGTGTTCCGAGGCCATGTCTGTACATGCTAGGCTCGTCAAGTCAACCTAAGTGTATTGCTTGTGTTCCGAGGCCATGTCTGTACATGCTAGGCTCGTCAACACCCGTTGTATGCGAACGTTAGAATCTATCACACCTGATCATCACGTGGTGCTTCGAAACAACGAACCTTTGCAACGGTGCACAGTTAGGGGGAACACTTTCTTGAAATTATTATAAGGGATCATCTTACTTACTACCGTCGTTCTAAGCAAATAAGATGCAAAACATGATAAACATCACATGCAATCAAATAGTGACATGATATGGCCAATATCATTTTGCTCCTTTGATCTCCATCTTCGGGGCACCATGATCATCTTCGTCACCGGCATGACACCATGATCTCCATCATCATGATCTCCATCATTGTGTCTTCATGAAGTTGTCACGCCAACGATTACATCTACTTCTATGGCTAACGCGTTTAGCAACAAAGTAAAGTAATTTACATGGCGTTATTCAATGACACGCAGGTCATACAAAAAATAAAGACAACTCCTATGGCTCCTGCCGGTTGTCATACTCATCGACATGCAAGTCGTGATTCCTATTACAAGAATATGATCAATCTCATACATCACATATATCATTCATCACATCTTCTGTCCATATCACATCACATAGCAGATGCTGCAAAAACAAGTTAGACGTCCTCTAATTGTTGTTGCAAGTTTTTACGTGGCTTGTATAGGTTTCTAGCAAGAACGTTTCTTACCTACGTAAAACCACAACGTGATATGCCAATTTCTATTTACCCTTCAGAAGGACCCTTTTCATCGAATCCGTTCCGACTAAAGTGGGAGAGACAGACACCCGCTAGCCACCTTATGCAACTAGTGCATGTCAGTCGGTGGAACCTGTCTCACGTAAGCGTACGTGTAAGGTCGGTCCAGGCCGCTTCATCCCACAATGCCGCCGAAACAAGATAAGACTAGTAGCAGCAAGAAGAATTGGCAACATCTATGCCCACAACTGCTTTGTGTTCTACTCATGCATAGTAACTACGCATAGGCCTGGCTCTGATACCACTGTTGGGGATCGTAGCAGAATTTTAAAATTTCCTACGCATCACCAAGATCCATCTATGGAGTATACTAGCAACAAGGGGAAAGGATTGCATCTACATACCCTTGTAGGTCGCGAGCAGAAGCGTTCTAATGAACGGGGTTGATGGAGTCGTACTCGCCGTGATCCAAATCACCGATGACCGAGTGCCGAACGGACGGCACCTCCGCGTTCAACACACGTACGGAGCAGCGACGTCTCCTCCTTCTTGATCCAGCAAGGGGGAAGGAGAGGTTGATGGAGATCCAGCAGCACGATGGCGTGGTGGTGGAAGTAGCGGGATCTCAGCAGGGCTTCGCCAAGCTTCTGCGAGAGGGAGAGGTGTTGCAGGGGGAGAGGGAGGCGCCAGGGGCTGTGGTGTTGCTGCCCTCCCTCCCCCCCCCACTATATATAGGCCCCCTGGGGGGGCGCCGGCCCTGGGAGATCAGATCTCCAAGGGGGGCGGCGGCCAAGGGGGAAGGGGGGTGGCTTCCCCCCAAGCCAAGTGGGGCCCCCACCCCCAGGGTTTCCAACCCTAGGCGCAGGGGGAAGCCCAACGGGGGCGCCCCAGCCCACTAACGTCTGGTTCCCTTCCCACTTCAGCCCATGGGGCCCTCCGGGATAGGTGGCCCCACCCGGTGGACCCCCGGGACCCTTCCGGTGGTCCCGGTACAATACCGATAACCCCCGAAACTTTCCCGGTGGCCGAAACTGGACTTCCTATATATAATTCTTCACCTCCGGACCATTCCGGAACTCCTCGTGACGTCCGGGATCTCATCCGGGACTCTGAACAACTTTCGGGTTTCCGCATACTAATATCTCTACAACCCTAGCGTCACCGAACCATAAGTGTGTAGACCCTACGGGTTCGGGAGACATGCAGACATGACCGAGACGCCTCTCTGGTCAATAACCAACAGCGGGATCTGGATACCCATGTTGGCTCCCACATGTTCCACAATGATCTCATCGGATGAACCACGATGTCAAGGATTCAATCAATCCCGTATACAATTCCCTTTGTCAATCGATACGTTACTTGCCCGAGATTCGATCGTCGGTATCCCAATACCTTGTTCAATCTCGTTACCGGCAAGTCACTTTACTCGTACCGTAATGCATGATCCCGTGGCTAACTCCTTAGTCACATTGAGCTCATTATGATGATGCATTACCGAGTGGGCCCAGAGATACCTCTCCGTCATACGGAGTGACAAATCCCAATCTCGATCCGTGCCAACCCAACAGACACTTTCGGAGATACCCGTAGTGCACCTTTATAGTCACCCAGTTACGTTGTGACATTGGGTACACCCAAAGCACTCCTACGGCATCCGGGAGTTACACGATCTCATGGTCTAAGGAAAAGATACTTGACATTGGAAAAGCTCTAGCAAACGAACTACACGATCTTTTATGCTATGCTTAGGATTGGGTCTTGTCCATCACATCATTCTCCTAATGACGTGTCCCGTTATCAATGACATCCAATGTCCATAGTCAGGAAACCATGACTATCTGTTGATCAACGAGCTAGTCAACTAGAGGCTTAGTAGGGACACGTTTTGGCCTATGTATTCACACATGTATTACGATTTCCGGATAACACAATTATAGCATGAACAATAGACTATTATCATGAATAAAGAAATATAATAATAACCATTTATTATTGCCTCTAGGGCATATTTCCAACATTACCGTGCATGTTTGCATATAAATCAATTCCTAGCCGGACTGCATTTCGTGTCGAAAGGGATGAGGATTGCCGTTCGATCTGGGAGCATCCAACGGTGCAGACGTACGATCCATGGGGTTTGGGTTCTGGCCAATCAGAACGCATGACTCAGATCGCACGCGCAGCGAGGGCGGGCATCGGCCACGGTTTGGTAGGCACACGGCTTTCGTGTGTGAACCGTGTGCTATTTGAAAACATTTTTTGGGAGGGGCTATTTGAAAACATGTACATGTGTTGTCGAAAGGGATGAGGATTGCCGTTCGATTAAGGAGAATCCAACGATGCAGACGTACGATCCGTGGGGTTTGGGTTCTGGCCAATCAGAACGCACGACTTAGATCGTGCGCATGGCAGAGGGGTGGGGGTGTATCGGCCACGGTTTAGTGGACACACGGCTTTCGTGAGTGAACCGTGTGCTCTTTGAAAACATTTACATTACTTAACATCATATTTTTGTTCGAATGAAAACATGAGTTGATTGTTTCGCCTCCAATTTTTTTCCACGGTAAGAAATCATGAGTATACTGGAGAGTATCATATACTAGTATCATGAATATACAATACATATGATACTACCTTTAATTAATTATAGCGCATAGTATAATGCATAGAGTATAGTATATCATATATATTGATCATATTTATTGCCATGCATGACACAAATTAGCATCGCATTTAACATGATACGATATCTACCTACTATATGTTACTCTAACCCTCTTTATATATATTTAATTCTTTGCCACATCAGCATATATACTTGCTATTTCTGATTGCATATGACATCGTCGGCTATGATACCACCACTATGGCCAGCCTTATATAGGGAGTATCATATAGTACTATATATATATATATAGTATCATGCATATGATACTAGTGTATGATACTACATATGTACCTTCATAGTGCATATATAGTATCATAGAGTAGTACTAGCTCCCTCTGTAAACTAATATATAAGAGCGTTTAGATTACTAAATAGTGACCTAAACGCTCTTATATTAGTTTACGGAGGGAGTATATATCATAGATGACCGTATTTATGGCCATGCATGAGACAAAGTAGTATAGCATTTATTATATATACAAATATGTTACGGTATCTACCTATGTTACTGCTTCTTTGCCACATCATATTTTCTATTCCCGGGTGCATGATACCGGCTATGATACCCCCACTATGGCCACCTTAATAAGGCTGGTCGTAATATGGGAGTATCAAGCGGTATGATGCATGCCAACTAGACTTTTTGGATGATGTGGCACACAGTTAAATGATGAAAAAGAGGGTGTGTGGTATCATATCATGATACCGTATCATATTAAATGTTGTACTACTTTGTGTCATGCATGGTAATTAATAAGGAACCTAAGATACTAACTCATGATACTATGCATGCGCGCATTGCGGAGGTATTGCCGATCATATACTAGTATCATGCATATATACTCCCTCCTTTCTGGTTTATAGGCTTATCTCAAAATTTTAGTTTTTCCATTTTATCAGGCTCAATTTGGTTGTTCCCCATCACATGACCAGATTCCAAGGTGCATTAAATCATTGCATGCAAGTATTAAGAGAAAGTTGACCAATGCATGTACTTTACATATGCATGCATGTATTGCAATTAATACATTGGAAAACATAAATTTTTGAGGAAAACAAAAGCATTAATTGGGTGTTCTTGCAAACTACAAAAGGTATTCCACCACTCACCATCTACCTTGGTTGGTGAGATTTTTGAATTGAGCCCTATAAGGCTGGTTGTAATGGGGAGTATCATATATATATATACTAGTAGTATCATGCATATGATAGTGTAGCTAGGATACTAGCTACTTTCGTAGGGCTGGTCATAGTGGGAGTAACTTAGATAGTAACATAACACACCCCAAGACAAATTTGCTTATGTGGCATGAAGTTAATGAGGAGTGAGATGTTTGTGGTAACATAATATGTTACTGTAACATAACACATTCCGAGGTAAAATGAGTCTATATCTCATTTAATGAAGGCTTGTAAGTTACCATCCATATCTTACTACTCATTATGAAGGTAGTAACATAGACTAGTAACATATGGTGTTACTAGTCTAAGTTACTCTCCACTATGACCAGCCTAATGCATAGTATCATAAGTTAACATCTTAGGTTGCCTTACTAATCACACAAAGTAGTAGTATAACATTTAATGCAAAGCTTCATTTCTTAGGTGACAGACTCATATTGCATTGGGACATGTGATGCTACAACAACTATCTAAGTTACTGAAACTATCTCTCTCCTCATTAACTTATTGCCACATAAGCAAGTTTGTTGAGTTGGAGTCGGTGTTACTGCTGAAGTTACTCCTACTGTGGCTAGTCTGATACTAGCTAGTCGTCTATGATATACTAGCTACCTCACTAAGAGCATGGTTAATAATACAACCAAGGGTCGGCTATAAGAAGTTGACATGTCATATACAGCCAACCTCTTAGCGGGTATGTACAATAATAAGTTTTATATATGTACTAGTTTATCAATAGTTGGCCCACCTTACATCCTCACAAAGTGTCTTGGGTCTCCTGTTGCAGCTGGCTCTACTAACCAAGAGCCCGCTTCTCTTCTCTTTCCTTCAACTAATAAGCACATATATATTATTCTATTCCTTATAGCCAGACTACCCACAGTGGGAGTAACATAGGTAGTAACATCACACATATCTAGATAAAATAGATGATGTGGCAAGCAATAAATGAAGAAATGGAGGAAAGTGGATATGTGTGATGTTACTACCTATGTTACTCCCACTGTGGGTATAATCTTAATTACTATAGTATGAGACTACCCACAATGGGAGTAACATAGGTAGTAAATCACACATATCTAGATAAAGTCGATGGTGTGGCAAGCAATAAATGAAGAAAGAGAGGAAGAAAGTAGTAACATATCTAGTTACTAGTAGTATGAGTAACATCACATGTACATATCAAGGCAAGATGTGTCTATAGCCTAATAAATGAAGTGTTGCATGTTACCACACATATATGTTACTCCCCACTATAGAGGTAGTAACATAGACTAGTGTAACACAAGGGCATGTTACTAGTCTATGTTACTACCCATTGTGGCTAGTGTGAGTAACATCACACATATCAAGGCAAGATGAGTCTATAGCCTAATAAATGAAGTGTTGCATGTTACTACACATATGTCACTCCCCACTATAGAGGTAGTAACATAGACTAGTAACATTATATGTTACTACCCATTGTGGCTAGTCTTATGTCACTAGATCTATTGTGTACTTACTTGCTCTAATAATGCATAGTATGAT
Source organism: Triticum aestivum (assembly GCF_018294505.1). Classification (NCBI taxonomy): domain Eukaryota; kingdom Viridiplantae; phylum Streptophyta; class Magnoliopsida; order Poales; family Poaceae; genus Triticum; species Triticum aestivum. Next base: position 155,812,536 of record NC_057802.1, read on the forward strand.
AGAGTAGCTAGTATCATATGTAGTACTTTATTTATATTGTCATGCATGACACATAGTAGCATAACATTTATTATGATACGGTTTCATGATATGATACTTAACCCTCTCTTTCTTCATTTAATTAATTCTATGACAGCTCATCAAAATTGCCTAGTTGGCATGCATGATAGTAGCTATGATACCCCCTTACTATCAGCCTAGCAAAGGTGTACAGATCATTTGTGCGTCACTTTGTGAGTTTTCATCCGTTTGTTCGAGAAGCGGGGAGAAGTTTCAAACATTTCAGCAGCGAGGTGCGGCCACTGGCGTAGGCCTAGTTGGTATTTTAATTACAAAAAATTCAGATGGAGTTTGGACATCATCAAAATTGATGTGTGCCTGTGGCGTGCTCTCACGACCCCGTGGAAAAAATTGGTAAAGTTTGGCACAAGTTTTGATGACCGCTCCTTCCAAATCGGAGCATCTCACATGAAGGATCATGGTTTTTCAAAAGGAGACGTGTCAATTCAAACTCCTGTGGCTGGTGACTTCATCGTTTGGCCTCATAAAAATTTCCACGGTACGCAATCACCATTATACCATGGGTTTGATTTTCTGGTGCATTTCAGGTATCATTAGCTATATTTAAGACATTTTTTGATATTAACGTGCATTTTGTGCATAAAAATAAAATTACAACTGGAATTGCATGTGCTGTCGAAAGGGATGAGGACCGCCGTTCGATCTGGGAGCATCCAATGGTGTAGACGTACGATCCATGGGGTTTGGGTTCTGGCCAATCGGAAAGCACGACTCAGGTCGTGGGCGGGGTGGTGGCGGGGTTTGGTCGGCACACGGCTTTCATCAACGAACCGTGTGCCATTCGCAAACTAGATTGCATATTTTTGTTCACACATACTGTAGTGAGATCGATTGAGTGTGCTACCTCTATGATATAATAATATTAATAATAATAACAACAACAACAGCAACAACAACAACAACAACAAAAACAATTCATATTTATTGCCTGAGCTGACAGCATATCAAGGTTAACATATTAACGGTTCTGACATCAACAGAAAACCGGGCATAACTCACAAATTCAGTACACGCGACAGTTCTAAATAGAACGAATTAAGTTGCAGGGTAGGCATAAAGACTAGTCTTACAGCTTAATTCCCATGTACATGGGGGAACTGGGATCATTAAGTTGACCCCGGATGAACTTGGGGTTTTTGATGATTTTAAACTTCTTCTCTGTTGCACTGGTGCGTGATCCCTTGGCTGGCAACTCATCAAATTCATCGTACTCATCCTGATCGGCAACATCGTCGACACCCAGTACCCTTCTCTTCCCATGCATCACTAAATGGCCATTCTTATGCAAGGGGTCTTCCACAAAGAAAATCTGGGTAGCATCGCTGGCAAGAATGAATGGGTCCGCGTGATATGCCATCGTTGTCCTCTTAACACAAGTCTTCCTGTACTCATCAATCCTTACCTGACCAAGAGGGATCCATGCGCACCTGAATAATGCCACCTTAACTTTCACATAGTCAAGCTCCCAAATCTCTTTGATGGTTCCATAGTATACCCTTTTATCAGCTTCATTTACAGTCATGCATTCTATTCGAACAGAGCTGTTCTGATACGAGGTCTTCTTATCACGTTCCTCAGTGTAGAACGTGTATCCATTTATGTCATATGCTTGGTACGTCAGCACCGTAGGTGATGGCTTTTGTGCCAACCACGTAGCAATGTCATCGATGGATCCTTGTGCCAAACGATTCTTCAGCCATTCGGCGTAGTTCTTAGTGTGCTCCTTCATCTCCACCTCTGATGAAGGCACCATTGGTAAGAATCTTTGGCGTATCTCCGCCAAGTGTTCTTCGGCATAAGCGATGAGAACTGGGCTGTTAAGCAGTACCGTCAAATGGGCTTTCTCTGCCAATTCTCCGGGTGCAGCCATTTGCGTGCCAGCAAGGACTGGCTTACCTTTCAGCCTTCCCTCGTGGCGAGAGAGGGGCAAACCTATAGGTCTTTGTTTCATGTATTCGGTGCAAAACTCAACCACCTCCTCCGCGGTATAACCTTGTAGGATGCTTGCCTCTGGATGGTTTCGGTTCCGACAAAAGCGCTTCAGGATTCCCATGAACCGCTCGAAGGGATACATGTTGCGAAGAAACACAGGACCACAATACTTTATCTCGTCGACAAGGTGCACAGTGAGATGGACCATGATATCAAAGAATGACGGTGGGAAAAACATCTCTAGGTTGGACAATATTCTTGCAATATCATCTTGCATATGATCCAACTCTTCAGGATCTACAACTTTCTGCCATAGTTGGTTGAAGAAATCACAGAGGTCAATGAGTGTGTTTCTTATATCTTTGTCCATCAGATTCCTGATGGCCACCGGGAGGATTTGTGTCAACATTACGTGGCAATCATGTGACTTCATGTGTCCCAACTTCATTTTACCTGAGCTCACATCCACGAGACTTCTGATGTTTGCGGAGTAGGAAGAGGGTGTCTTAACTGACAACAAATAGGTGAAGAACTGTGTTGCTTCTTTTGTACTGAAATTGTAACTCTGGCGAGCTTTGATGAATTTGTCATCATCTTCTGCTTCACTCTTGCGTTGTGATTGATCAGCAAGCATATCGAGCCATGAACCGTCACCATCCTTTCTTTTACCTTTAATCTTGAGCAGAGTACCAAGGATGCTTTCACATACGTTCTTCTCTACGTGCATGACATCGATGCAGTGACGTACACGTAGAATCTCCCAGTAAGGTAATTTCCAGAACACCGATTTCTTCTTAAACACTTGATCCTTGGGTGTTAGTTTCACCGTCAAAGGGTGGTTCTTGCCAAGCACAACATTAAATTTTTTAGCCATGTTGTGGACCACCACCCCTTCATAGGGTCTTGGGGCTGCAGCTGCCTCTGCCGTACCATCAAATTCAGCTTTCATCTTTCGGTATGGGTGATTTTTCCGTAAGAACCTACGATGACGCAAATACACTGTTTTGTACGAGTTGGGAAGTCTTCTGCTAGCTGTCCTATCCATGCATGTGACACACCCTACTTCTCCCCTTGTTTTCTGCCCCAATGTGTTGCCTAATGCCGGCATATCTTGAATGGTGTGCACCAGCATGGCATGTAGATCGAAAATCTCCTTTCTGTAAGCATCATAACATTTTACAGCAGGCGCATCTATCCACACTGTCAGCAGTTCTTCTACCAGTAGCTGAAAGTAAATGTCGATGTCATTTCTAGGTTGCTTCGGGCCTTGGATAATCTTTGACATCATAATGTATTTTTTCTTCATACACAACCAAGGAGCTAGGTTATATATGCACAGAAGCACCGGCCATGTGCTGTGATTGGTGCTCATATCGCCAAAAGGATTCATCCCGTCAGTACACTCCCCGAGCCTTATACTTCTAGGATCCTTGGCAAAAATTTCAAACATTTTGTCGATTAATTCCCACTGAGCCCCATCTTTTGGGTGCCTCATATACTTATCCACAACTCGCTCATCATGATGCCACCGCAACCTCTTTGCCTCTCTAGGGTTTGCAAACAAACGCCTCAACCTTGGAATTGAAGGCAAGTACGAAACAACCTTGAACGGGACTCCTGTCTTGATCTCGTCGTCCAATTTGTACTTGCCCTTTGCTCTCCTCCGCTTGTATCGTGCATGCTTGAATGTGGGACATGCACGAAAACCTTTGTACTCACCACGCTACAATATAAAATCATTCACACAAGCGTGTATCTTCTGTACTTTAAGTTCCAATGGGCAAACAATTTTCTTCGCTTAATTCATGCTTCTGGGGAGCACATTATGTTCCGGAAGAATTTCTTTCAAAAGACCTAACATCCTTGTGAAGGCCTTGTTTGATAGACCATTTGCTGCTTTAAATATGAGAAGCGCCAGGGTGGCACTCATCCTGGAATATTTCTTTTTGCAACCTGGATACAATTCTTTCTTGGAGTCTGCATCAATGGTTGGCAAATCCTTGTACCCAATCATATGCTTATCTGGGCCCTCGAAATCTGCAATCATAGCAGAAAAATCTAGCATATCAAGATCGTCGTCATCTGCGTCGACGTCTTGGTTTTCCAGTGGGCGTTTCAGCTTTCCGGTGTTCCATTGGTAGCTTGACGCCTCTGCCCTGATGTTAGATTCAACATCCATGTGACACTGATCGGGGTTTGGCATCTCGCTGCCCTGGGTATCTTCATCCATGACCTCCTCTTCACCGTGTCTTGTCCAACGTGTATATCCATCCATGAATCCCTTAGAGACTAAGTGCATCTGGACATCTGCAACTTCATGTGACTCTGTATTGGCACAATCAGTACATGGACACAGGATGTAGTCCGCATCACCAATTCTCCTCTTTGTACTTTCAGCCAAATTCATGAACTCTGTCACGCCGCTAATAAAATCTGCGGTTTTCTAATTCTTTATCCATCGAGATCGTTCCATCTGCAGCACACGAGTGGTAATTAAAAACAAAACAAGAACATTAATACACGGATTAACTGCTGTCCAAAGATGCATGCATAAATCACAAGGTTTTATTTTAACAATTACTGAGGGCGCTCCATGTTGTTATCCAGACGTGCTATGACAAAAATTAATGGCCAGTCAATTTACACGCAGAGTACTTGTACAACACTACATTTAGGAATTGAATACCTAAATTTAGCCACTCACGAAAAGAATACCTAAATTAATTAGCCGCGCGGCAACCTCCACCCAGCAGACAGACAAGCGCGATGCGGCGGCACACAGAGACAGTAGGGTCGAGGAGCAAAGCTTAGTGCGGCTGCCGCCTGAAGTTCGACCACCACTATCCCGCCATCGACCGTGATGGATGTGCTCGAATCTTGCCGCCGCCGACCTCGATGGTTGAGCACCTCCTATCTCCCGCCGCAGAACGAGGATTGACCTCCTGTGACGCCGCCACCGCCCACCGACCGAGGATTGACCTCTTCTCCGGTAGCCGCTGCTGATACGTCTCCGTCGTATCTACTTTTCCAAACACTTTTGCCCTTGTTTTGGACTCTAACTTGCATGATTTGAATGGAACTAACCCGGACTGACGCTGTTTTCAGCAGACTTCCCATGGTGTTATTTATGTGCAGAAAAAAAAGTTCTCGGAATACCTGAAACTCCATGGAACATCTATTTGGAAAATAAGAAAAATACCGGAAGAAAAATCCATGTCAGGGGGGCCACACCCTGCCCACGAGGGTGGGGAGCGTGCCCCCTACCTCGTGGGCCCCCTGACGCTCCACCGACCTCAACTCCAACTCCATATATTCACTTTCGGGGAGAAAAAAATCAGAGAGAAGGATTCATCGCATTTTACGATACGGAGCCGCCGCCAAGCCCTAAAACCTCTCGGGAGGGCTGATCTGGAGTCCGTTCGGGGCTCCGGAGAGGGGGATTCGTCGCCATCGTCATCATCAACCATCCTCCATCACCAATTTCATGATGCTCACCGCTGTGCGTGAGTAATTCCATTGTAGGCTTGCTGGACGGTGATGGGTTGGATGAGATCTATCATGTAATCGAGTTAGTTTTGTTAGGGTTTGATCCTATCCACTATGTTCTGAGATTGATGTTGCTATGACTTTGCTATGCTAAATGCTTGTCACTAGGGCCCGAGTGCAATGATTTCCGATCTGAACCTATTATGTTTTCATGAATATATGTGAGTTCTTGATCCTATCTTGCAAGTCTATAGTCACCTACTATGTGTTATGATCCGGCAACCCCGAAGTGACAATAATCGGGACCACTCCCGGTGATGACCATAGTTTGAGGATTTCATGTATTCACTATGTGCTAATGCTTTGTTCCGGTGCTCTATTAAAAGGAGGCCTTAATATCCCTTAGTTTCCGTTAGGACCCTGCTGCCACGGGAGGGTAGGACAAAAGATGTCATGCAAGTTCTTTTCCATAAGCACGTATGACTATATTCGGAATACATGCCTACATTACATTGATGAATTGGAGCTAGTTCTGTGTCACCCTATGTTATGATTGTTACATGATGAACCGCACCCGGCATAATTCTCCATCACCGATCCAATGCCTACGAGCTTTTCACATATTGTTCTTCGCTTATTTACTTTTCCGTTGCTACTGTTGCAATCACTACAAAACACCAAAAATATTACTTTTCCTACCGTTACTTTTGTTACCGTTACTACTACTATCATACTACTTTGCTACTAAATACTTTGCTGCAGATACTAAGTTATCCAGGTGTGGTTGAATTGACAACTCAACTTCTAATAGTTGAGAATATTCTTTGGCTCCCCTTGTGTCGAATCAATAAATTTGGGTTGAATACTCTACCCTTGAAAACTGATGCGACCCCCTATACTTGTGGGTTATCAAGACTATTTTCTGGCGCCGTTGCCAGGGAGCATAGCTCTATTCTTTGAGTCACTTGGGATTTATATCTGCTGGTCACTATGAAGAACTTGAAGGATGCTAAGACAACAATATATCCCTCAACTACGAGGGGAGGTAAGGAACTGCCATCTAGCTGTGCACTTGATTCACCTTCTGTTTTGAGTAAGCTTGCGACACCTAAACCTGCTTCTGCTATTCGTTCTGATATGTCGCATGTTATTGATGATGCCACTTCTGCTATGCATGATACTTATGATGAAACTACTTCTATGCTTGATACTACTGTGCCACTTAGTGAATTTCTTGATTAACAAATTGCTAGGGTTAGAGAGAAAGAAATTATTGAAACTGATTATATTGATGAAAGTGATGATGAGGACTCGCCTGTTATTCCTGAGGGTTATATTTTTGAGAAAGAAGCTGCTTTAGCTATTTTAGCTTGCAAAGATAGATATGAGCTCAAGTGGTTATTAGCTAAATGGAGTCAGCAATCTCTTAATGCTAGAATGAAACCTGACCCTGCTTTTGCTACTTCACCTATCTGTGTTACTGATAAGGATTATGAATTCTCTGTTAATCCTGGTATAATTACTTTCGTTGAATCTGATCCTTTTCATGGCTATGAATCTGAAATTGTTGTGGCACATCTTACTAAATTAAATGATATAGCCACCCTGTTCACTAATGATGAGAGAACCCGCAATTTTATGTCCTTCAAATATTTCCGTTCTTATTAAAGGGTGATGCTAAGATATGGTTTAATTCTCTTGATCCTGGTTGTGTGCGTAGTCCCCAGGATATGATTTATTACTTCTCTGCTAAATATTTCCCTGCTCAAGTTACTTAATGCTTTGCCTGATCATCCTCTTATGAAAATGAAATACTTGATATCTTTTATAATGGACTAACCGATGCTTCCAGAGATTACCTGGATATTTGTGTTGGTTCTGTTTTCAGGGAAAGAACACCGGATGAAGCTGAAATTCTATTGAATAATATGTTGACAAATGAAAATAAATGGACACTTCTTGAGCCAATTCCTAAACCAACCCCGAAGAAGAGAGGTGTTCTGTTTCTCAGTCCTGAAGATAAGAAAGAGGCAAAGAAATCTATGAAAGAAAAAGGTATAAAAGCTGAATATGTTAAGAATCTACCTCCTGTTGAAGAAATACACGGTCTAAATTTACCGCATGTTAAAGAAACATATGATCTTAGTCCTCCACCTATTGAAGAAACTCATGGTCTTGATAACGCGACACAGGTAGTAAAGGTAAATTCTCTCTATAGATATGATAAAGCTGAAATCCCTCCTACTAAAATTGCTAGCCAATGCTTGGATGAGTTTGATAATTTTATGGTTAAGCAAGAAGATTTCAATGCTTATTTTGGTAGGCAGTTAAAACAAAATGCTTATATGATTGAACACTTGGGTGATTATATGGCTAATGTTAAAGGTGAACTTAAACTCATTACTAAACATGCTTCTATGGTTACCACTCAAGTAGAACATGTACTTAAGGCTCAAAATGATTTGCTCAATGAAATGAATAGTAAGACAAATGATTATGCTACTAGAGTGGCTACTAGAACTGGTAAGATGACTCAGGAACCTTTGTATCCTGAAGGCCACCCTAAGAGAATTGAGCAAGATTCTCAGAGAAATAATATTGATGCACCTAGTCCTTCTAAAAAGAAGAAAAAGAAAAATGATAGGACTTTGCATGCTTCTAGTGAACCTATTGCTGAACCACCTGAGAATCCAAATGATATCTCTATCTCTGATGCTGAAACACAATCTGGTAATGAACATGAACCTAATGAAAATGCTAATGATGATGCTCAATCTAGTAACGACAATGATGTAGAAATTGAACCTGTTGTTGATCTTGATAACCCACAATCAAAGAATCAGCGTTATGATAAGAGAGACTTTGTTGCTAGGAAGCACGGTAAAGAAAGGGAACCATGGGTTCAGAAACCCATGCCTTTTCCTCCCAAACCATCCAAGAAAAAGGATGATGAGGATTTTGAGCGCTTTGCTGAAATGATTAGACCTATCTTTTTGCGTATGCGATTAACTGATATGCTCAAAATGAATCCTTATGCTAAGTATATGAAATATATTGTTACTAATAAAAGAAAGATACCGGAAGCTGAAATTTCCACCATGCTTGCTAATTACACTTTTAAGGGTGGAATACCAAAGAAACTTGGAGATCCAGGAGTACCTACTATACTATGCTCCATTAAAAGAAACTATGTTAAAACTGCTTTATGTGATCTTGGAGCCGGTGTTAGTGTTATGCCTCTCTCTTTATATCGTAGACTTGATTTGAATAAGTTGACACCTACTGAAATATCTTTGCAAATGGCTGATAAATCAACTGCTATACCTATCGGTATTTGTGAGGATGTGCCTGTTGTGGTTGCAAACGTTACTATTTTAACGGACTTTGTTATTCTTGATATTCCCGAGGACGATCGTATGTCTATTATTCTTGGAAGACCCTTTTTGAATACTGCAGGGGCTGTTATTGATTGCAACAAAGGCAATGTCACTTTTCATGTTAATGGTAATGAGCATATGGTACACTTTCCGAGGAAACAACCTCAAGTTCATAGTATCAATTCTATTGGAAAAATTCCATCGATTATTTTTGGAGGTTTGGAATTTCCTCTACCTACTGTTAAGAAGAAATATGATATTCTTATTGTTGGGGATGTGCATATCCCCGTTGAGGTAACATATTGTTATTCGAAATTTCTCCGGTTCCATGTTATTCGGAATGAGTTTGTTAACAAGACTTGATCAACCTTGTTAGTGAATTCCTTTTGATGAGCATGAGATGGATGAAACTAGAAGGCACAACCTTCTATATCCTCTTTCTACTTTCTGTTATTTAGTTGAAATAAAGTTAAAATAGTATTTTTCTATCTGTTTTCTGATTTATCTGTGCAATATAAAAATACCCCGAAAATAAAAGTTCTCCAAATGCCCTGAAAATGGAATATGATTTTTTCTGGAATATTTGAGAATATCTGGCACTAAGAACACAGCAGGAGGGGCAAGCACCTAGCCACGAGGGTGGAGGGCGCGCCCTACCCCCTTGGCGCGCCCCCTGCCTCGTGGGCCCATGGTGGCCCCCTCCACTTATTCCTGCACCCATACACTCCTTCTTCCTCCCACAAACACCAATATCCAGCTCAAGCACGAGTTCTAGCTCATTTTGCTGCGATTTTCAATCTCCTTGCTCAAAGCACCTCTCACAAAACTGCTTGGGGGGATTGTTCCTTGGTATGTGACTCCTCCATTGGTCCAATTAGTTTTTGTTCTAGTGCTTTATTCATTGCAAATTTGTGCTGCCTAGGTGACCATGTTCTTGAGCTTGCATGTCAAATTTATATGGTTCCAAGTAGTTCTAATGCATGATATAGTCTCTAGGCACTTGTAGGAGTAGTTGCTATCAATTTTATTGAGTTTGGTTCACTCTTGTTTGAAGTTACTAAAAATTTCAGAAATTTTCAGAAAATAATGAAGAGATTTTTGAGGGCTCATCGAGCCGAAGCTCGAAGGAAAAGCAAAATGAAGAAGCACAGAGGCCCAAATATAATTTGCCTCGCACCACGGAGGTCCGGCCGTGTGAATGGCCTTCTGATGATTTCTTGAGAGAAGCCGAGATTTATGATGATTTCTATTCATTGGCTGAAAATGCTGGGCTCACCGACTTCCTCCGCGACCAACGTCATCAGTATCTCTTACTCACCAATACTTTTGTGCAAACTTCTACTATTTCCGTAAGGAATCACCTCCTTCAGTAGAGTTTCATTTATATGATGTTGTTAAGAAGATGCCACTAGTTGAATTTTGCAAGGTTTGCAAAATACCCTTCGAGGGTACCTTAGATGAACCACATCGTAAAGATGTGGACGGGTTTATTGACACCATTACTGTGGGGGAAACCAGGAAGGTTTCTGATGCAAGAATCACTAGCATACATTTTCCTGTTTTACGCTACTTTGCCATATTTGCTAGTCGTTGCTTAATTGGTCGCGGAAACAGTGGAAACCTTAGTGTTCCTGATATTATCATTTTGTTCCATGGTTTATTCCGCGATAACACTGTTAGTATGGGCGGAATTATTGCTAAACGGTTAAGTTTGAACCGTACAAAGGGCCCCATCTTTGGAGGTATTTATGCTTCACGCCTTGCTGCACATTATAACATACCTATCACTACAAAAAAAGACACATCCGTGACATTTTGGGCCGAACGAATTTTTTTTCTGTCATACATATGGCACTTCTATGACGATAATTGTGACAAAACCCGGTATCATCATAGATGTGGTGGGCTCCTACTTCTATGACAAAAAATCATGACAGAAAATGGGCTTTTCGTCCTGGGCGGGCCGGAGACGCAGCTGCATGACATTCTTTGGGCCGTCCATGACGGAAAAAACCGTGGTAGAAGCGAGGGCGAGGAAAATTTCGGGGAGTTCCCGGTTATGGTGGGAGGTCAGGGGCCGAGCGATGCGCATTTCTCTCATACATGTATGCGCGTGTGTGCGAGGAGTTGGCTCTAACTGAACCCAAGCGAGGCGTTGGGCTCTAACTGAACCCAAGCGATTGCACTGCAGGCTACGCGTTACTGAACCCGAGCGATCGATCGATGGATGTTAATTGAATCCGATCGAGAGATTCCTTCGCTACTGCTGCTAACTGAAGCCGATCGATGCTGCCTCTCTGATGAACAGTGAGCGTTGCGGGGGGGGGGGGGGGGTTGGATGAACAGTGGGCGGTGGCGTTGCGTCTGGATGAATAGGACCCCGTGGTGTGGTGGAGGGCTGGATGAACAGTAGATGGTGGAGGGGTGCCCGTGGAGGGGTGGTTGAACAGGACCCCGTGGTGTGGAGGGCTGGATGAATAGTAGACGATGGAGGGGTGCCCGTGGAGGGGTGGTTGAAGAAGAACCCCGTGGTGTGGAGGGCAGGATGAACAGTAGACGGTGGAGGGGTGGTTGAACAGTAGCCGGTGGAGTAGCGCGCGGTGGAGGCTGGATGAACAGGAGCCCGTGGAGGCTGGAGGAGGTCGACGGTAGCCCGTGGAGGCTGGACGAGGCCAACGGTGGAGATGAACAGTATCCCGTGGAGTCCCGTTTTGCGGTACGCCACACCCCTCCCAATGAACAGGACCCCCGTTTCGACCGTAGCAGGTCCGTTTCGTCCGTTTTGCGGTACACTACACCCCTCCTGATCAACAGGACCCCCGTTTCGACCGTAGGAGGTCCGTTTCCTCCGTTTTGCTGTACGCCACACCCCTCCCGATCAACAGGACCCCCGTTTCGACCGTAGGAGGTCCGTTTCATCCGTTTTGCGGTACGCCACACTCCTCTCGATCAACAGGACCCCCAATTCGACCATAGGAGGTCTGTTTCCTCCGTTTTGCGGTACGCCACACCCCTCCCCATGAACACGACGCATTCCGTTGCCTCCCCATGAACACGACGCATTCCGTTGCCTCCCCATGAACACGACGATGACGTTGTTTCTCCGTTCCGACCCAGCCATGTACACGAGCCCTGGCCGTACGTATGCGCGAGTAGGCGTTCGAGACCCCGCCCGTATGTACACATACGTGGCCGTATTTTCTTTCTTGCACCCTGGCAGCTGTAAGTACGTGTACATGCTATGTGCGCGCCTCTACTACGACACGTACGCGCCTCTACTACGACACGTGCGCGCCTCTACATCCACCAGTATATATGTACGTACACGTTCGCGACCAGAATGACAACGCTACGTACGCTTCGACCAGGTGGGTCCCGACTGTCAGGCACTTCCTTGCCTGCGAAGATATAGCTGGTGGGTCCCACCAGTCAGGGGGGCGAATCGTTTTTTTCCCAGGCGCACTTCCTTACATGCGAAGATGTAGCTGGTGGGTCCCAGCAGTCAGGGGGAAACATTTTTTTCGCGAAATACAGTGGCCCGTCCGGTGGGTAACAGCTATTAGGTGGAGGAATAATTATTTTCCGCGTAATAAGGAGGCACTTCCTTGCTGCGGCCGTGGACCCAGCTGTCAGCCTCTCCACGTACAGTCCACGTCCGATGGAAGTCGTTCCTTGACCACGTTGACCACGCCGCGCCGAGAGCACCAGGGCGGTGCACGACGGCGAGGCCTTGGAAGGGGACGTCGGGGAGCCGGGGAAGACGCGGTAGTGGAAGCCCGCGCGGAGAGGAGTACGAGGGTTCACTGGTTCGGCTGCGGTGTGAGGCTGCCATCGCGGCAGGGCCTGGCCAGCGGTGGGAATAGTAGGGGGCGGTGAGGCCTCCGCGGCAGCACAGCCGGCCACGGGAGGCAGGAGCATTCGGCACGACCGGCGCTTCTTTGGGCGGCTAGAGCAAGAAGACCAGAGGTTGAAGAAGCACTACGGCCGTTGGATGGACATCGTACGGTCACTGGAGCTAGAATCGTTCATATTGACTAAAGTTGACAAAGTCCCCCGTCCCAGTCAACTTGGTAGGCCCACAAGTCAGCCTCCCACCATGGTGGGTCCCACCTAGCAGGGGGAGTATTCATTTTTTTGTGCGTAATAAGGAGGCACTTCCTTGCATGCGAAGATATAGCTGGTGGGTCCGAGCTGTCAGCGGCGGTAACGTTTTTTTCACGAAATACAGAGGCCCTTTCGGTGGGTCCCTGATGTCAGGTGGAGGAATCATTATTTTGCGCGTAATAAGGAGGCATTTCCTTGCATGCGGCCGTGGACCCAGCTGTCGGCCTCTCCACGTACAATCCACTTCAGATGCATGTCGGTCGTTGACCACGTTGACCAGGCCGCGCCGAGAGCACCAGGGCGGTGGACGACGGCGAGGCCTAGGAAGGGAACGACACGGAGGCAGGGAAGACTCGGCAGTTGTTTCCCACGCGGAGGGGAGTACGACTGTACGAGGGTTTACTGGTTCGTCTGCCGTCGCCGGAGAATAACACCAGGTGTGGGTGAGTAGAGGGATGGCTAGGCCAGCGATGGGAGTATGGTGGGGTAGTGAGGCCTGCGCGGCAGCAGAGCCGGCCGCGGGGAGGAGGGAGCAGGCAGTCCCGCCGGCGCTTGTTTGAGCGGCTGGAGCAGGAAGAGCAGAGATTGAAGAAGCACGACGGTCGTTGGATGGCCATCCAAAAGTCACTGCTTGTGCGTCAACCTTTTTTTAGGAAAGCCTCAAATCTGTGGAAAATAGCATACAACCCATCTGCCATTATTTCTAATAATTTACAGCCCATTTGCTAATTATTAAGGTTTTTTTGGAGCCCATATTCTTTTTGTTAGCATTACAGCCCATATTGTGGCCATGGTTAAAAAATTATACGAAATTTTGCATATTTCGGTGCGGTCCGAACTGTTTTTAGTCCCGAAATTTCGACTCACATTCAAACTGATTTTAAAAATAAATGTATATCAATATAAAATCCAACAAATTCTCCATGCATAAAAATTAATGTAATTTAAAATATTGAAATGTAAAAACAGATATTTGAAACTAATTGCCGGTTTGATGTGTTTTAAAATTGTACAACCCATTTCTCATTACTGATGGGCCATTTTCTCGGTCAGCCGAATGAAAGCTCTCCTTGTCTTGAAAGATTTGCAGCCCAACAGGCCTGACAAAGCGACTTACTTGGCAATTCACAAAAAAACTGGGCTGTGGCCGTGGACCCAACTGTCAGCCTCTCCACGTACAGTACTCTTCCGATGGAACTCGTTCCTTGACCACGTTGACCACGCCGCGCGGAGAGCACCACGGCGGTGGACGACGGCGAGGCCTAGGAAGGGGACAACGCGGAGCCGGGGAAGACGCGGCAGTGGAAGCCCGCGCGGAGAGGAGTACGAGGGTTCACTGGTTCGGCTGCGGTGTGATGCTGCCGTCGCCGCAGGGCCTGGCCAGCGGTGGGAATAGTAGGGGGTGGTGAGGCCTCTGCGGCAGCACATCCGGCCACGGGAGCCAGGAGCATGCGGCACGACCGGCGCTGCTTTGGGCGGCTGGAGCAAGAAGACCAGAGGTTGAAGAAGCACTACGGCCGTTGGATGGACATCGTACGGTCACTGGAGCTAGAGTCGTTCATATTGACTAAGTTGACAAAGCCCTTCGTCCCCGTCAACTTAGTAGGCCCACAAGTCAGCCTCCAACCAAGGTGGGTCCCAGCTAGCCGGGGGAGTATTCATTTTTTTGTGCGTAATAAGGAGGCACTTCCGGTTGGTCCGAGCTGACAGCGGGGGGAACATTTTTTTCGCGAAATACGATGGCCCGTCAGGTGGGTCCCAGTAGTTAGGGGGCAAATGTTTTTTCGCAAAATACGGTGGCCCGTCCGTGGGTCCCTGCTGTCATTTGGAGGAATCATTATTTTCCGCGTAATAAGGAGGCACTTACTTGTTGCGGCCGTGGACCCAGCTGAGGCTCTCCACATACAGTATACTTCCGATGGAAGTCGTTCCTTGACCACGTTGACCTCGCCGCGTTCCGTTGCATGCATGCGTCCATGGGCGTTGTGCGTCCCCACTGTCAGCCTCTCACGTACAGTCATCTTCCGATGACTCTCAGTTGTTGACCACGTTGACCACACCGTGCCGAGCGCACCCAGACTGGAACGACCTGGAGATGGGGAAGACGGGGCAGTGGAGTCGCAGATGGAGAGGAGTGGGAAACTTCACTGGTTCGGGTGCGCGGCAGCACAGCCGCGGTGCCGCCCAAGGGAGACAGGAGTAAGAACAGAGGTTGTAGAAGGAGCACGGCTGTTGGATTAACATCCAACGGTCCAGCTGCTAGAATCATTTGTTGATTAAGTTGACAAAGCCGTGCGTACACGTCCGCTTAGTAGGCCCACAAGTCAGTCACCAAATCTGACGTGTCCCAGCTGTCAACGGGATGAATAATTTTTTTTCACAAAACAAGGAGGCACTTCCTTCCGTGCGAAGATACAGCCGGTGGGTCCCAGCTGTCAGGTGGAGAAATAATTTTTTTCGCAAAACAAGGAGGTCCCTCCTGTAGCTGGTTCGAATCCAAACCTAGACTATGACTATATATGGTGCTATGCTACTCTGCAAGTAATGAAACTGACATATCCAACGTTCGCTTCTCCTCTTCTCTACTTACTCTGCCTAGCATCAGAAGCTCTGGCCGCAGCAACCATGTCCGCTTGCTGCTCGTCCACCTGCTCTTCAGCAGGCAACAACCAGATATGCGCCAAGTCGCCACCCGTACCATCGCCTGTGGGTCTCATCACACCCCCGCCGGCACGCGCACCGCAGCCGGTTCCTCATCGCAACCCGCTGCTGTTGGTGTGGTGCCACTGCTGCAAATCACGCAGAGTCATCCGTCGCGTCTCAACCACAATCCGCAACCCTGGCCGAGTCTTCTACAAATGCCCGAATCATGGGGTAATAATATGTTTAAGTGTTGTTCTGCTGCTTTCAGTTGCTGATTTTTTAATAGTTTGGTTTATGATCTTCCAATTTGATTCGTGCAGAAAAGGGAAGATTCGTGTGATTTGTATTTCTGGGAAGTTGCTGATGTGGGGGAATGCAGCTACGCTGATTATTTGGTTAGCCGAGGAATCCCAATACCAGCAGGTTGGGGTGTTGGACAAGTAACTGAAGGAACGGCAGAAGAGGAACATGCGGAGCAGAAGGTTAAAGATGCAGTTCCTCTGATCATGGCCAAGCAACAGCTGCTGAACGGCCTTGACAGCAATGAGGAGATGAAAGAGCTTGTGAAGATAATGGGCAAAATCGATGTGCTCTGTAGGATGATTGTCTCTTTATTTGCAGTGTATGTAGCACTTGTGATGTATTCAGTGGCTACGGCATGAGCACTTTGCTGAAACTAGTAATGAATGAAACCTGTGT
Source organism: Triticum aestivum (assembly GCF_018294505.1). Classification (NCBI taxonomy): domain Eukaryota; kingdom Viridiplantae; phylum Streptophyta; class Magnoliopsida; order Poales; family Poaceae; genus Triticum; species Triticum aestivum. The sequence continues at coordinate 155,828,858 of NC_057802.1, forward strand.
AATAGGCTGGGCATAGTGTTGTGAACATCTAATGATTGATATAAACGGAAATCAGGGGGTATCCCCTTTTGCTCATATAAATAAATAAATAGCAGAGGCCCTGTCGGGTCAGCTTTGTTCTCATTCGAAGACGTCGAGAAAATTGCAGTCCAACAGCAAACTATGTCATCAAATTCAAGTTTCACAGCCAAATATGAGTACAACTAAACAACAATGTCATCATGTTTTAGTTGTCATACAATCACCAAACACAAATCAGCATACATAACAAGTGATGTTCTCACAGCAAAATACTAAACAACATGTTCATCAGGTTTCAGTTGTCATAGCAAACACAATTTCACATAGTAGATAAAAAAACGTCTTCTGACAGGCAAATACGACAAAAGCAATGTAATCATCATCCGCAGTAGCAGCGTCAACATCTTCGCCATGTGTATCAGTCTGAATCGTAATTCCCCACGGTGTCATCTTCTTCTTCGTCCTCAACGTCCTCGAACGTTGGCTTCTTCTTGATCAACTCTTGTATGTCCACAGCACGACAGGCAATCTTTTCGTCGGCATCATTGACGTGATGGTTCTCAAAGATATTAGGAACATCTGTGTTATCTTGTACATCAGGAGCAGTGTAAGCATCATCTTGTTGTGCAACTTCATTAAACGAATTCCTCTGCTCAAACCTTTGCAATACTCTCCAGTCATCGCTACGTGCAAATGTGTCTTCCAAGAAAAATATCTTTGTTGCTTGATTTGCCAAAATAAAAGGCTCGTTGGTCTGGTACGCCGCCTTGACATTGATGGATTTGAAATAATCATCAGCTCTGGGTTTTGCGATCCTGGAAAACAGGTTATACCAACGACAGCACAATAGAACCACACACCGATGATCCTCGAAACTGGAGATATACTGCAACTGAACAATGTCTGTTATGTTTGCATACATTTCAGTTGTCTCTTTGTCATATGTATCCGTGCTCATGATGGCACTGTTTTGTGTCTTCCTGCCTTCGTCTCGTGCAAGGGTGTTGTAGCGCACATCTCCAACAACGCAAGATTCATAATGTCTTACCCAAGTATCAGGACCCATTGCTAGTGAGTAAAGGGCATCATCAACTGCCTGCCCATCCTCCCGCATCTTCTCAACCTATGGTTAGAAAATAGACAAGCTGATCATCTAATGTACTCAATATATTAAAAAAACTGACAATGAACTTCAAAAGCTTACATGGTTCTTGAACCATTTGGCAAATCCTGCCATAACCAGTTTGTCAATGTTTCTTGGATTTTGCGGCAGTAACTCCACTTTGTAGATGCTGCACAACATAGTGATTGCGTCAAACATCTAAATATATAAGAATGTGCTGCAAGTTTAGTAGATTACGATGTATAAGCTGCAGTACTGCACTTACTAGATATAAGGTAGTACCTCAGGACAGTTATTCAACACATACCAAACCATTTTGTCCAAATCTTTAGGTTTGTCCACTTGTCGACTCTTCCCTGTAACTCGAACAGAATAATCGAAAACATTGAGCCCGGGATTGTCTTCACCCACCTCTTTGCTAAGCTGATCAGCTGTTTCAATGTATTTTGAGCAGAATGTCAACGCTTCTGTAGCAATGTAGGCCTCTGCAATGGAACCCTCGGGTCTAGCTCTGTTCCTAACATAGCCCTTGAAAGTGCCTAGCTGCCTTTCAATAGGGTACATCCAGCCATACTGTACTGGACCTCTAAGTAGTGCCTCATCAAGTAGATGAACAACCAAATGCACCATCACATCAAAGAAGGCTGGATGATATATCTTCTCAAGGTCGCATAGGATAGTTGGTATCTTGTCTCTAAGATGCTCCAAAGCATCTATCCTGATATTCCTACTGCAGAGTTCCCTGAAGAATTGTCCCAACTCTGCAACTGCTCTGTATAAGTCAGGGCGGCCCAATCCTCTAAGGATAACAGGTAAAACCCTTTGAAGTAGGATGTGGCAGTCATGAGTTTTCAACCCTTGTACCTGGTTTCCATCTGCACTGACTCTCCTTTCAGGGTTGGAAGCAAATCCATGTGGGAATCTCACACGTGACAGGACCTCGCAGAATTCTTTTCTTTTTACCTTGTCCAAGACGTACACAGCTGGTGCCATATCCCGTGGTTTACCTTCATCTTGCACCTGCAAATCCTTTCTGATACCCAGGTGTGTCAAATCAATCCTAGATTTTAAGGTATCTTTCGTCTTGCCTTCAATATTAAGAAGTGCGCCGATAATGCTGTCACATATATTTTTCTCGATGTGCATCACATCAAGATTTTGCCGCAGATCCAAATCTTTCCAATACTCCAAGTCCCACAAAGTGGACCTGCGGGTAAACAATAATCTCTCTTCTACCCTGCCACGCTTCCTTTTCCCGCTACCATTACCAGGATCGTTTCCTGGTGTAATATGCCTGACCTTCTCTAATTCCACTTGCAACTCATCGGCGGTGAGCCTCTTTGGCGCATCACGGTTTTCATGCTTTGCATTGAACACATGTCTTCGGTATTTTCTAGGATGCGGCTTGTCCTTGGCAAGGAAACGACGGTGTCCAATGTAACAGATCTTGCTAAGTATTGCGTATGACAGCGGATTCCTGTCACAGTGAACACATGCATTGTAACCATGTGTCGTTCGCCCTGACATAGTGCCCAAAGCCGGATAATCATGGATGCACCAAATTATAACAGCACGCAGAAAGAAATCAGCTGGCGGGCTGCTATATAGGTCTCGAGTGAGAACACCCTTCCATAGCTGTTGAAGTTCCTCCACAAGAGGCTCCATGAACAAATCAAAATCCTTTCCAGGACTTTTTGGACCTGGGATGAGCAAGGCCATCATGTAGTTTGATTCTTTGGTGCAGACATTTGGAGGCATGTTGGAAGGGATAACAAGCACTGGCCACATGCTATATGTGGCGCTCTGGTGGCCAAATGGGTTAAATCCATCTGAAGCTAAGCCAAGTCTAATGTGTCTCGGGTCAGCAGCAAACTCTTTGTGTTTATCATTGAACCTTTTCCACTCACTACCATGAGATGGATGGCTCATTATATTCTGATCTCTGTACTCCTGGTTCCTAGAATGCCACAGTACATCCTCTCTTGTTTCAGCATCATGAAACAACTTCTGCAATCTTGGTATAATTGGAAAATGTCTCAAAACATTATGAGGAATCCTCTTCACAGCATTGCCATCTTTCCATCTTGATGATTTGCATTTCGGGCATTCACTTAAGTTGGCATAATCCTTCCGGAACAGAACACAATTATTCTTACAAACATGGATCATATCATTTCCAATTCCAACTGCACGAAGGAAATTCTTCATTTTAATGTATGTGTGTGGCAGCTCAGACGCATCTGGGAAAGATTCGCGGAAAGCAGCCAACATCGCATCGAATGATTTGTTGGTCATCCGCTCAGATGTCTTCACCTGAAGAAAGGTGACCATAGCTGAGAATACTGACAGCTTATTTCCTGGGGTGACAGCAACGTTGCATTGTTCCAACATGCGGGCCCGCCATTTTTCTTCTGCAGGTGAAAGTTCACGGAATGCACGAGCATTTTGTAGCATTGTTTCAATGTTGGTCAAACTCACTGGCTCCGCCACCACCACCTCCTCCTCCTCTTCCACCTGAGCATCAGGTAGATCAAGATGGTGATCTGCTGCTTCCACGTAGTCAATAACATTGACGTTCACAGCTTCACCATGATGAACCCACCTAGTATATGTGACCGACATCCCATACAAGTGTAGATGATTTTGCACAGCTGACTGGTGTCTTGTAACTGAATTCATACAACTGCTACACGGGAAGAGCACATCTGATTTCGGACCACCGTACTCAGCTCTGATAAAGTTCATGAAGTTTTCAACCCCCTCGACATATGCAACGAAGAATCTTCGAGCAGAAGTCCTATCCATCTGTTAGACATACAAATTAGTTATTCTACTAGATATTACAGGAAAAACATATATGCTTTTTTATGAAGTCCAGAAAAAAATACCTAGGTCGATGTCTAAAGCTATGGCAAGATATTTGGACGAGCAGATCTAAGTAACGAAATATATGTAAAGCTAATTCAGCAAACATATTTGAGTCCCAAATTATGGCAGGCTGTTTCAGCAGTCAATGAGGCCGAGCACACAGCCATCGAACTATCGAAGGCCATCGCAGCAACAAAGATCGAGTATAAAACGGTGTAGAGCTATTTCACCTAACAGATTGGCTACTAGACCATGGCAATCTACGTCACAATAAATATATGGAAGGATATTTTTGCAACTAATCGGCCTTGGCATGCCATCTCAGCTAAGTAGATTGAGTGCAGAACAGGGAAAGGAAGCTTCTTAAGCAGAGCATATTGACAGTAAACTACTTCGGCAAACAGTGAGATTAACAGTGTCTATCAGCTAACATTCAGCGCTACACCGACATGAACGGGGCCTCAGTCTAGAATGCGCGTACCGTGGGAGAAGCTGACCGCCGTGGGTCTCCACACGAACGTCGCCAGCGGTGGCGGCGCTGAACGCCGTGCGCCTCCACAAGGACGTAGCCGGAGGTGGTGGCGTGGCTAGAGGACGACAATGTACGAGAGCGTACTGTGGGAGTGAGAGGATCGCCGAACCGGGCGCTGACGTATCGGCGCGGCAGGGAGGGCGGCTTTGGCGGAGTGAATGGAGTGGAGGGGGACAGGGGGGAGGGGGGGTTTGGGGAATATTATTGGCTAGTTGGCCGAAGGGCGGTTGAATCGGATTCGGGGGGAATTTTTGGGTATGGGGGGAGGATTTTCGCGCGGTGGGCGGGGGGAATTTGGCGCATGGTTGGTTTCTCCAAGTGCAGTCCCACGTGTCAGTGAAGAGGCAAGCCGAAGCGCGTTCCGTTTGCGTGAGCCGTGTGCAGGACCGAACGTGTGTGGGGTGCAATGCGACCGTGATAGGAGTGCTGTGAGTGTACCGCCTTTTTTCCTTTTAAATTAGGTGCTTCGCCCCCTCAAAAAAAATTTGTTGCTTCGCGCGATCCATCGATACTACTACTAGTAATGCGGTAATCCCGACTAAAACGGCGGCCGGGTCTTTTCCCGCGCGATATGCTGGGATGTTGGCTTAGTTGGGTTTTTTAGGACGAGTAATGCTACACCTACGTAATCCCAGTTACATAATTAACGGAATGTGAAACGTGTAAGCTGTTGATTGTAGATTGGGGGAGGGAGGGGCCCACCACCATGTATATTATTGTGAAAGTTCATACACACCGGCCGAGATTAATGCAAACACGGCAGATTTTAATTACATTTCGAACTTTTATAGGATAGAAAAATAAAAGAAACCCGACCCTAAACCTATTCTATGGCGGCGACCGACGTCCTCCATCTGCAATCTCTATGTACGGGGGCGGGGTTCAAGACCCGTGAAGTGAAGGTGCGGTCTCCGGCGAGGAAGAGTAGAACACGGGATACGGACCGGCCAGTTGGCACACCATGCCCTGCCGCCTCCCATGCCCTACTCATCCTCGGAGGAGTCCCCGACCTCGGCGGTGCCGGACATTGGACGGCGGCAAGTAGGACGCGTGGCTGACGGTGCTCCCATCGTCGGCTGCCAGCGTGGCCACCGCTTGTGCGGTCGCTTCCGCCTCCGGCTACGCCGCTATTGCGTCGCGAGGGGCGGCGACCTCGAGCTTCAACCCCGAAGACAAGCTCTCCCGCAGAGCGTTCGCACTTGCGGTCATGGCGGATGTGGTGCCAGGTAGGAGGACGATGCGCTATGGTGTGGAGGTTAGCTGGGCGTTGCCGCTTTAAGTAGCGCATTCCGGTGAGGCCAAGCATCCGGGTGCGTCATTAAGTCGTCGGAGTTGGTGGCTCGGGCACCGAGCCTCTTAACGACGACATACGAACGGACGACATGAATGCGGGCAGCTGGCGCCGGCTGGGAACGCACCGCGCGACGGTGCGAGGGACGAGGGTTTTGGTGTGCCAGGGTAGTCAGCTGCGGTCGTGGCAACGTTGGAGATGCCCTTTGCTCACATGCGATCCCCGCATGTCATTGAAAAAGCAAGACGACCCGGCCTGGTCTCAGGTCCAGAGGATGCAGTTGGCTGCGCTACACCACTCCGCGGACGCGTCGCGGTGCCCCGTGCATCCTCGACGAGCCGGGTGTTGGGGTGTGTTTGGATTGTGGCCAAAGTGCACCTTACCAAAATTTTGGTCATGACCCAAAGATTGGTCTTTGTTTGGATGGTTTCCATTCTTTTGGCATGCCAATGAACTCTAGCCAACTCTAGTTCATTTTTCTTGCCAATGTCGGCCAAATCATGGGCAACCAATACCTCAACCAAAATTTTGGTCATGACCCAAAGATTGGTCTTTGTTTGGATGGTTGCCATTTCTTTGGCATGCCAATGAACTCTAGCCAACTCTAGTTCATTTTTCTTGCCAATGTCGGCCAAATCATGGGCAACCAATACCTCAACCAAAATTTTGGCTACCCAATGCTCTGATGGGGCAACCTTGGGCACAAACCAAACATACCGTTGGTCGTGCCACAACACTAACGCCACCCTCGGCACACTGAAACCGACCGTGTCTAGCGACAATATGAGCGTGTCGCTCACCGCGGTCGCCGTGTCCAGAGGCGGTGCTGGAGCTGTGCCACGTTGTTGGCCCCAACGACCCACATGAACGGTTGTCGGTGGCGAGGAGGTCGTGGGCCAGCTCCTCCACTGGACTAGTCTGCGCTACGTCGTCTCGACGGATGTGCCCCACATGTCGGTTTCCCTGTTTTCCCGGCCATATTCGAGCGTCAGTGCTCCGCGTTGCGCATTAGGCCTTTCACTATGTAGGCCAAGCGAGACAACTTATTGTTTATTTGCGCCATTCAAGTATAATCATGTGGCGTTTGCTTATTTCTCATTCCTCTCCAACCCTCTTCTCCATCGATCATGTCGCCCTCCAGTCGAGTCCATCCTCCCGCATGCCTCATTTGAACATTCCGCTGAGTATCATTCGCATGTACCCACCCTAGTCCTCTTTCAATAGATCTCCAGACCCCGAGATGAAATCGAGAGGGAACGAGTGGGGGCATGTGATACCTAAGGCGGATTCAAAATTTTGAACCGGTGATCATAGCATCCGCAAATCATATATAAAGGGTATTCAATGTTCGTTTCGTTTTTGAACGTACAATATACCCCCCATCCTTTCTAGTTTACATATAAGTTTTATGTGTAGTCAAAGTATCTCTACTTTGATAAAAAAGCTATCAACATTCAACAACGCCCAATCAATATTGTTAGATTCGTACGTACTCCTAGATTTGTACTCGAGATGGTTTCCAATTTGACTATTGACAAGATTAATAGTACATGAGATGTATAATGTGAAAATTATATCATTGGAAACTCCTTTCACATACGAATTTGACCGTATGCTTTGTGTAAGTTGCATGTCATATATTATTACTCTAACATTTGGTCAAAGTTAGCCTCGAAAAACGCATTAGACCCTGTATGCTTTGTGTAAGTTGCATGTCATATATTATTACTCTAACATTTATGTAAGTTGCATGTCATATATTATTACTCTAACATTTGGTCAAAGTAGTATAGTGGAAGTGGATCCTCTGACGTAGGTATCCCTGCCTTACCCTCCCTTTCGGTCACTTACTGGCGGACCCCATGCTTGCTAGGCCCCGCATGTCAGTTACTCAATGGGTTCGGCCACGTCAGGGGATCCTCATCCGTAGTATACTCCCTCTGTTTTTATTTACTCTGCATAAAACGGGGGGAGTGGTGGTATAATAAATGACGCGGGCGGGGGAGGGGGAGGGATGTCGGTTTGCTCTCAACTGCGGTCCCACGAGCCAGCGAAAACGCAAGACGAAGCGTGTTCCATTCGGTGAGCGACGTGGAGGGTCCAGCGTGCCGGGCTGCAACGCGAACGCGACAAGAGCGATGTACAGTCAACACCGATTGACCGGTCGTCACCGGAACCACTATTCACACCAGAACCTTCGCTGCTCGGCCTACGCCAGCCACTGGCCTAAAACCACACCAAATCTCCAGACCATTCCCCCACCTTTCGATCCCCTAGCCCGCATCAAGCGTCCCCTAGTCAGCCGGAAAGCCATGGTGCGCCCCAAGATCACTTACTACAAGATGCTGACGCCGGAGCGCCGCGCAGAAATCGCGGCGGCAGTCGGCGCCACAGACCTCCATTCCCAAGTTCGCTTTGCGGCGGGCCAATCCCCGAGTTCTCTGGAGCCAAGCTGCGAGGAGGAGGAAGCCGATCCAATGTTCATGGCGGAGGTCGCGGCGCAGAAGGCCCCCGATGGGTATGAGATGATGGACGTCGACTTCGGGCCGGCGTCCGAGTACCCCATGGTGCAGGTGGACCAGCTGTTCAACATGGAGATACTAAAAGAGGACCGGGAGGCAGAGGCTCAACTCGACACGGAGCGCGTGCATGCCGCTGCCATCGAGGCTCTCCTGTAGGCGGAACCGGATGTCGTGGATGTGAACCGGGCGGCGGAGGCTCAACTCGAGGCGGAGCGCGCGGATGCCACTGCCATCGAGGCCCTCCTGCAGGCGGAACCGGACGTCCTCGACTTGAACCGGGCTATGCTCTCGTCTGTGCAGAGCGCCCGCACGCTCCACTTGAACGAGTAGCTGGAGGCTGAGGACAACCACGGTGCGGAGACACACGTCGGTAGCGACCACTGGTTTGCGTCGGCAGCCAAAGACGACGAGGCCGTCTCTTTCCGCGAGCAGTGATAATTTTTCTTTATGTTGTTGTTTTTATGGATCTTTTGCTGTGTAAAAACATATATTTGTTATGCAAGTCGCCTGACTTGGGTCAGTCTACCATTTCAGGCGGTTGGATGAATATCCTACGTCTCCTAACCCTTCTTTCCTTCCTCACCTCTTCTTCTTCCCCAACAGACCATCGCACGGGCCGTACGGATACTCCCCAACATGCGGTTGGATAAACATACTCTATGAGCGAAAATTATGTGTCAGCGATAGGTGGCTGAGTTTGGTTTGTTCACATGCGACAGCACGTGTCAGTGAGGGTGCGTTCCCTTGGTTGGGTTTGCGGCGTGCAGGAGCGACTGTGTGAGGGAGCGGTGCGACCGCGGCATGCAGGAGCGATCGTGTGAGGGTGCGCTGCGACCGCGACAGCCGTGTGCAAGTTTACCTCCTTCTCATTTTGAAAACTTTAGGCAAGCTTGGCAAAAATGTGTGGCGAAGTTTGGCAATGCAAGGCCTAGACCGAAACAGGATAAGTACGTACGTACTAGGAGTACTAGTGTTAAAAAACAAAGGCGGGGTTTTCCTTCGCGGGATTTAATCGATACAAATCCTCGTTTCACGTGTCAATTAATGCATATTTTTTTCTCCAAAGACCAAAGAGCTAACCATCTCAGTCCTCATCGCTTGATTAATGCAGCGCCATGCAAACCAACCTTCTCACTTCCGCATGCATGCAGGGGATATTAATATCCTTGGTTGCTAACCCCATGAATTTTGCCTCGATTTGTGTTAGTGGCCCTTTGCAAATTGTAATTTTGATATACTGGCCTTGTGTACAAAAAAAATGGAGGTACTAACTATATTTGACTTCCTTCCCCACTGCGGTGACGTCGACGATATCTTTTTTTGGTGGTTTGGCGAAGTGCGTTCGACGGAGAACACCATTGAGGGAGACCACGGTAAGTCGTTCGCAAGTGCCGCCTGCAAGCCGAGACAACCGCCTTATTTGCATCCAGGAAGTTCTTTACTAGTACTACGAGGAGTACTAGTGCGGTGAGATGGTTTCTCGAAGAAGACGATGGAGAAGCGGAGTCAGCGAATAGTGAAATGATGGTTGCTTCGTCCGTGCTTTTGTGATTTGACGCCTCACTGCTTTGTGATTTGTGATAGAAGGGACAGGGGAGTAGACTCTGTGCTCTATACTGTACTACATGCGTCCAAGCATGGGAGAAAGAGGAGAGACATTGCATTTTTCTATTCCTTCAATCAATCAATTAGGGAGCTTCGGTTCCATCTTTTTGGCTTTGGCAACACCGTCCACAATGGTTCCCACGATGCCAAAAGCTATTTTCACATTTGGCTACACATTGTGGATGCCCTTAACCGTACCACTTGGTTTTGCTCCTGTGTGCTATCTATACAAATCTCAATTATATTGATCTAAAAAATTATAGAATGAAGATTAGTAAAATGGAGGTGATTTTGCCGCGCGGATGGCGGGGGAGGTTTCTTATTTGAGCAATGCTACATCCACGTAATGGTTTACGTAAAGTTACGAACTGATGTGATGTGGGACTATTTGATTGGATTAAAGGAGAGGATTAGGCCCACCCCACCTGAAAATAAGGGGGGGCATATATAGATTAGATGGAAAGTATACGTAGAAGCTACGTAGCCCTTTGTAAGTCTAGGATTAGGCTTCTTATTTTTGGAGGACGTTGTCCTGGCGGTTTGCTAACATGCGGTCCCACGTGTCAGTGCTTTACCAAGCCAATCCGCGTCCCACATGAGGCAGAAGAACGGCAGAAGCAACACGTGGTTAAGTTGAAGAAGATAAGGCAGAAGCGGATTCAGCAACGAGTGAAATGATGGTTGCTTCGTCCCTCCAACTTAACTGCGGGAAAGGTGCAGCTTGTGATTTGATGCCTCATTGCTCATTACTACGCCGGCGCCATGACCGGGGTGCTTCACCCCGGCTGCTCTGCACTGTATTCAGGTATGGCACGTGGACCCGGTAGCTTGATGTCCCACATGTCGGCGAAAGGGACTAGAAGATTTATGAAAGCGAGCGCTCCACTCTTACGACGGAGGAGTAGACGACACGACGGCCCAGTGAACTGTCACTTGTAGTACTGTGTAGTACTATAGTTTTGCTGTTTCGCACGATCCATCGATACAAACCCGATTAAATAGGAAAGGGCGGGATTTTTCCTGCGCGGTAGATGATACTGGCCATACATTTCAAAGGCAATTTTAATGTATGCAAACTGAATAATTATAAGTAACAATATGATATCTAGTAAAAACTTAAAACACATATGATTTATTGTGTTAGAGTGTAGTAGTAGTGCTGTATTGCATAGTTGTTAGATGTAACATGCGAGAACGTGTAGAGATGTAGTTTTGGAGGGCCTACAGAGAGAAAAGCGTAATACGGCCACCGAACTTCAGAATAAGCTGATTACGGTCACTATATACGTTTTGCGGTGATTATACGGTCACTTGCTCACAGTTCAGCATCGGATTGCACTCTGTTGACCGGCCAAATAGTCTGCGTGGCGCCATGTTGACTAGTTAAATTGACCACGTTCCTTGTGGGTCCCACCTCTCAGTTCGCATAGGCAAAAGGTCAGATAAACACAAATTTACGCAGGCGCGACAAGGCTCCAACCCGTGCGCGGGAATCACCTGGTTGTGTATGTGTCTGTCAGGGCCTGATGTGTGCGCATCCACGTGTAGGTTGAGCACTTGAGCGTGAGAGTGTGTGTTGGTCGTGTGGTGTACTGGTGTGTGCATGCATGCGTGCGTGCGTGCGTGTGAGTGTTGCGTGTGTGCGTGTGAGTGTTGCGTGCGTGCGTGGCTGCGTGTGTACGTGTGAGTGTTGCGTGCGTCAGTGCGTGCGTGGGTGCATGTGTTTGTGTGAGTGTTGCGTGGATGCAGTTCGTGTGCATGCGTGCGTGTGTGTATAATCACCAGACCAGCTCCTGTGTGTTACAACAGACGGATCAACATACCAATACAAGGCCACCTTGTCCGCTGTGCCCGCGGTCATGACTTCGAACCACCGTCCAAATATTTTTTTGTCGTTTGTTTTCATTCTTACTAGCAAGATGCCGGTGCGTTGCACGTAACATCAAGATGCATTTGTATGACTTGTTTATCTTGTGAGAGAAAAGGATGAACGAGGGAAGGCCTTATTTGCACTGTGGAGAGGTGTGTGGGTACCTTTTTGCAAAATTGCCATAGTTTCTTTCCTATCCGTCAGATATAAATCGGACGGCCTATATTGTAGGATGGCAGGCACACCATCATCACCAACTCTGTTTTTCATAAGAGTGTATTTTATGTATTTTATAAGAGTGTAGATGTAGAGTAGATACAAGTCGACAGGTGGGCACGATGGTAGTGAGATAATTGTGATGCAACACTAGAGGTGCCACGTGGAGCGTTTAACTGGTCAACTAGTCATGTCATGAGCAAATACAGAGTTGTACGGTGAGCACGTGACTGTATAATAACCACTAAACGTAAATGGTGACCGTAATGAGTGGATTCTGAAGTCCAATGTATGTATCGTGCTTTCGCTTCAAATACAATGATCGTCATTGCATATATCGCGAGAGAAAGATGAAACATGCGTGAATTTTCTGGGGGACTTACTTTTAGAGGACCTGGAGATAGTTTTGTGTGCATACGTGAAAGGGGCGTACAGGGGGGGTATGCGATGGAGAGAGAGATGCTCTTCGTTTCTCTTTATTATGACTAACTTTGTATATAGTATAAAAATATACAAATTCACAGTGCGGAATAAATATCATTGTGGGCACCATGCAATGCAAATTAGCGTTCGTACTCCTCCATATAACTTTGTAATGTTGTATATATGTAGAAACTCTAAAATAATTTTTTGGCCACACTTTATTCAAAAGGAATGTTGTATGCGAAATAAACGTGAAGAGAGGGCTTTTTAGATCAATGGGGTACGTGATGTAACATGTGTGAATGTGTAGTTGATGCATTTGGCGGGGCCTAGAGAGGTATGTGTGTGTATTACGTATTAGAGAGAGGCAGGGATAGAGGGGCCGACGGGGGGGGGGGGGCTTGGGAGAGATAGCACGAGAAATGAGATTGGTCTAGAGAGAGAGACGAATATGACGTCACGACAAGAGATTCCATTCCCTTGAGTGTGTATATGCAAGGGGGGAGGGAATAGAGGCACCAGGAGAAATTTTCTGTGTGTGGGGTGTTTCTGTTGGTATGTGTGGGTGTGAGAAGATAATGAGACGTGGGGGCAGAGGGTGTGTCACCGCGTGAGGTCCGGTGGGTCGAGGTGAGGCCCTTCGTTCGGTTCTGACCTGCGCCACATTGGTCGGCCCGTGACGCATTTAGGAAGACCCATGGATGACTAGTTGTACAAGACAAAGATAGTAGAATTGTGAAGGACTCTATGTCCACTGACAAAGCCGGCTAGGATTTGTAACCCTAGGTTCTCGGACTAAGGTAACCCCTTTATCTCTGATATTAATATTCATCCAACCTAACTTTAAGGGGCATCCTACAGAATCCTCTGCTAGAATCATAATCATCGATTAGGAAGAGAGGTGTGAGACAATGCGTGAGAGACAGGCGTAAGGATAATGTGCGTACATGAGACACGTAGGCAGGTCCATGTATATAGAAAGGGTCGATGAGGATTGTGCGTGTGTATGTTTGCGAGAGGAAGAGTGCTTGTGATAAAGGTTAGTGAAAACAGTTGTAAATGGTTACGAGAGGGAGGGAGGGTTATATCTAGAGCATGTGTGCGAGAAAGACACCTCGGGAGAGAGTGTGTGAGCATGTGTGAGAGACCACCCATGGAGAGTGAAACTACACGTAAAAGACTGCTCTACACATTGATTAAAGATATAAATTGTATCCAAATATTAGGATGGGATCATGATATTTCAATTCGCGTAAGGAGCGGTCATTGATCCATCAGACATCTGGATTCTATCGAATTTGAGCATGTCTATGTTATTATTCGACACAATTGATCCACATAGTTAGTATTTTGAACTCCAGACAATGCATCGCTTTAGCAATCGAATATAAACGTGAGTATAGTTCATGTTGTGTGTGTAAAGCACATTATACATACGAAAGTTACACAATGGACATTATAAATAGCTACCTATGAACTAGCATACATTTGAATTCAACTTAAGGTGGTTAAAAAAATCGAATTCAACATGAAGTCCATTCAATTATTTGAATTTGATATCATCGCATTTGTAAACCATACCTAAATTATGGGGGCACCAATCTTTGCTCTGATTTTGTACATAATAGCATCTGTAGTCGTGTACAAAATAGATTGAAATTTAGCTCCTCCATTCCAAAATAATCGTAGTTATAGGATTTTCAAGTGTCAAAATTTCAAAAAGAAGCGGATAATTTAATGAGGTTTTCAAACATACAAGGTCAAATATAACGTTGTCTATTTAGGTCAATCCTCTTAGTTCGAGAGTACTCTAAACGTGAATGCTTGTGTTACAAAATTTCGAACGAAGCGCCAAAAGAGCCTCTACTCGCCCGAAACCGCGTGAGACCAATGTTTGGTAGTAGAAGGAAATTACTTTTCTAATAACTCCGACCCGTGAAACCTACCGGCCCGACGTCCAAAGGTCTAAACCGGGGTATGTTTGTAGCTTCATCTAGACGCCACGCAACCGCATCCGAAAAACATTCATACACAATGGCCGCCTAAGGACACATGGGCGCGGCCGAAATCGCTCCCGCCCACTATTTGGGACACCTGGGATTACCATCCTACCCCCGACCCGCAGTAGGTCCGAAATTTAAGAGGTGGGCAAAGTTTGTACTTTCCCCAAATTTCAAACAAGCGCGTCCCATCTTCTGTTCAAAAAAGCCAAAAACAAGCGCATCCCAGACCGAAACATGGTTCCCCCCACCCGTCCGATTCCCCATTCGTACTCCGTGGGCGCCAAAACTACCTCTCCACCAGCCGCGAAACCCCAGCGTCCTCCGTCCGCCACCCCATCCCACCCATCAACCGCCACCCTCCTCCATCACGCCGGAGCCGATACCCCGACGTCATCATCCACCGCAACCTCAATCGCAACGCCCTCCATGGCTAGTAGTTGAAGCCGAGGCCGAGCCGTCAGTACCCGAGCCAGTTCAACCATGCCGTCCTGCGCCTCACCGCTGCCGCTCCAACTTCGCCGCCCTCCACCGCACCGGAGCTGTTCCTGCTACGCCGTCCTTCGCCGCCTCGGATCTGCTTCCCCTCCGCCGACATATGGCCACGGCAACACAGTCAACAATTTGGCCATGGGTTCGTCCAAGCCTGCACCCTCCAGAACATCGGTTTCCTCGGTAAAAAGAAGAAGATCAGCGTGACATGTGGAGGTGACCACACCGGCAACCGAAAACGGTACTCCTCTTCCCTTATTCGTGCAAATCTTACGTCTCTGCTTGCACGGTATTCATCCCATAGAAGACACTAGTTGACCGCTTCTTCTTGATACTAGATGTTCCTAGTAACTCGCGATGCACAAGGTTTCTCCTCATATACTATCTCACCTTAGCTAGAGGTCCGTCGCCCCCCTGAATTTCAATTTCTGGCCAGTTGATTCCCAATTAACGGAAGCATTCCCCGGCGTAACAGGCGCTAACACACCTATTACGCCGGGGAAGCAGCGCCTTGGTGTTTATCTTAGGGGCGTGTGCGGCCTAGAGCTACAGGCGCCCGATCTGGAGGTCGGCCGGGATTAAAGGGATGGCCTGGGGGTGCTGCCAAGCATGGCGGTGGTGTGAGGTCGATGGGAGGGCGGGACGGCGGAGGCAGGGGTCTGGGCCGGTGGTCGCTGGCGGTTCGAGAAAGATCGTCAACAGTGACTGGCGGGAGCTAGACGAAGGCCATCTGCCCGTTCCTTATAGATCGGACGGTTCATTAAAAAAATCGACTAACCTATTTATTTTCAGTCGACTGTTATCTTAGATATGACCACATGTGGTGGTGTGTTGGAGGAGTACCTGCATTTCCTGTGCTCATATATTACAAAATCATACGGAGTAGAATCTAATTTTGTTTGCCATCCAATGTTGTAGAGCTATCATATGTCTGCTGTCATTTATTTTTCAGCCACTTGCTATCTGCTACTTTTACAGTGCACTAGTTCTGCACACACTTCACCCTTACTCTCACTATTGTGTTTTTATGCAAGGGTATTTCAGACACTGCTGCCAGGAGAGAAGCCAAAAAGAAAAGAGAGAAGTCGCTCGAGCTTCGTGTGCGGGTAGGCAAGACACGTTACAGCGCTATAAAGGGTGCAGTGTCAGCAGATGGAGACGGTAAACGTAGCTCTGGAGTTGATGACATCGCTCGCAATGAACCACCATCCCAGGTGCTTGCTTTAACTTCACGGTGTCATATGTGGTTGCATGTTCCATATGGTGTCTAGCTTGTATTCGAAAGGCCGAAGTCGGTAAGATAAGGAAAGATATTTTTTTACATGAACCACCATCCTGTGAGCACCATAAGACAAATAGCTAGTCAGGGCACTGGCCGAGCCAGTGACAAGCCCAGCAAAGATAGGCATCACCTTGAAGCCAACTAAAAAGCTGCGATGGTGGCGAAGCAGCCCGCCTCCCACCAGGCTCTCAGGTCCTAGATGATCATGCTCACCACTCCAGCCGGATGTCTAGCTTGTATTGCTTCCAATTTGGTTAAATTGCATCTGCTTAGCTTACACACTATACCTTTGAATATGACATGCCTTTCTATTTTTGGTACATACTAGTACATCTGTGTGTTAACCATGTTCTTACATCAAACTAATGTTCTTGTGTATCCCTCATCAATCACTTATGATGAGGCAGGCAGGCAAGGGGACTACTTCTCATTTAAAGAATGCAGCGTCAGCCTCCCGACATGATTCTCAAGAAACAGAAATGCTAGATGAAGATAGTGAACGTAGGTCTGTAGTTGATTACAGCATTTCCCCTACACTAGCATCGCAGGTGCTTGCTCTAACTTGGCAGCGTGATATGTGGTTGCATGTTGCATATGGTGTCTAGATTGTAATTCTTCCAATCTGGTTAAACTGCATGTGCTAGTCTGCTTAGCTTATACATTATACCTGTTAATGTGACATGCCTTCCTGTATTTAGTACATAGTACATCTGTCTATTAAGCATGTCCTTACATAAAACTATTTTTTTGGTATCCCGCATCAATCAACATGACGAGACACCTTTAGTATATGCAGTGCGATATTAGTTGCATCTTTCATATGATTTATAGCGTGCGCTGCTTCTAATTTGTTGAAATTCCATTTATGATGGGACGCTTTTAACTTGGCAGAGTCATATTGCTTGCATCTTTCATGTGGTGTCTAGCTTGCATTGCTTCTTATTTGCTGGAATGGTTTCTGCTTAGTTTACACAAACAGTTGTGAACATGCCATGCCGTCCTGTTTTTCGTACATATTCCATCCTGGTATCATGTGTTTGGCTTACATCAAAGTAGTGATTGTCAGTATCATGCATGAATGAGTTCTGAAGAGAGAATTTTATTGCTTTTTCTTGTCGGTTTTACTTGACAATTCAAAATAAATAAAGCAGAAGGAAGTTAGCAAGGCAGCGGATAAAGGTGCTCCTTCCGAATGGAGGGCCTCTACAATTTCTACTCCTCCACACCCCCAAGATGATTTCCAAGACAACACATGCATAGACACTCAACAAAGCTGTGTTTATTATGAGCACGTCTCCCCTAGTGCGGCATCACCGGTGCTCCCTCTAACTTGGCACTGTTATATGCGGTTGCATGTTATGTGTGATGTCTAGCTTGTATTGCTTCTAATTTTGTTGAATTCCATCTGCTTACTTTACACATTATACTTGAATAAGACACGTGTTCCTGTTTCTAGAACATACAGTATCTGTCTATCACACCATGTTCTTACATCAAATTACTATGGTTGTGTAACCTGCAACAATCACTTATCATAAGACACGTTTGACTTCGGAGTGTGATATAGGTTACATCTCACATTCTTTTCTAGCTTGTACTACTAATTTGTTGAAATGGCACTTATGACGAGACATTTTTAACTTGGTAGAGTGATATTCGTTGCATCTTTGATATGGTGTCTACCTTTCATTGCTTCTAATTTGTTGAAATGCCTTCTCCTTAGTTTACACATCATAAGCTGTGAATATGCAATGCTGTGAATATGCAGTGGCACTAATGACGAGAGACCTCTAACATGGTAGTGTGATGTTGTTTGCATCTTGCACATGATTTATTTCTTGTACTGCTTCACATTTGTTTAAACGCCATTTATGATGACACACTGTTAACTTGGCAGAGCGATATTTGTAGCATCTTTCATATGGTGTCTATCTTCCATTGCATTGCTTCTAATTTGGTGAAATGTCTTCTTCTTAGTTTACACATCATAGTTCTGGTTATCTCTTCCGTCCTGTTTTTCATACATATTACATCCTCCTATAATGTGGTTGTCTAACATCAAAGTTCAGTTCGTCTACATCATGCATCAATTTGTTCTAAAGAACTAAATTGTTATTCGTTTTTCTTGTCGGCTTGACTTAACATGGCACAGAGAAAGAGGAAGAAACACAGAATGGCAGGGAATGAGAAGCGGATGAATCCTGCAGATTCAGCTAGTACTGATGGTACAATAGAAGGTCAAAGTCCAGCGGAAAATTCTACAAACACGGCATCCCATGCTACACGAGTTGCAAAACAAGCCAAACAGAAACAAATAGCTGCCACCAAACAAGCAGAGACAGCCCTAGTTCTTGCAACACCTACCACAGTACTAGCAGCTGCACGACTTACTCGTGCGTCAACTGAGCTAGCAGCACGTTCCCAAGCTCCCTTGCCACATGACACTACTTCCCAAGCACTCTTGACACAAGACGAGTTGGCAATATCAGATGAACCTTGTGAGCTTCAACAGCAAGAAGGTAGTTGCTGGAGTCAAGTTACAGTTGCATGCTTCTTTATATGTAGTCTCACAGTTTGATGTACACTAACACTTCCTATGTTCGTTGTTGGACTAGCACCTAGGCGCAAGAGGAAACAAACATCAGGGATAATGCTCGATAGGTTAACTAAATCTAGAGGAGCAAGAATGGAGATCCATTTTGAGGCAGGTTTAAAAAGGCCACGTGATGCTACAGAGTCAGCCAAGTTAGTATCAGAGGCAGCGGTTGCCGTTAGGTGTCATGTACGTATCCTCCCAACATGGATTCAGTACAGGAATGACAAAGACGAAACCCAGTTCAACACCTTCCTCGACCATTTATCTGTAAGTATGTTTATGTATGGAAACTAGTAATATCGTCTTGCTCTGTCCCATACTTTCTAGGTTGCTGATAATGAGACTCCCATAATTTTCAACAGATGAGGTTCAAGTTGGCTAGCCAAGATGATGCAACCAGACAAGCTTGCACCCATGTTTTCAAGTCTGCTCTGCAACAGTATCGGTATAACTTGAGGAGAACTCACTTTGAAGGCATGGCTAACAGTGAACTTTCCCAAACATCTCCAGTGGAAAATATATCGGATGAAGACTGGAGGGGCCTTGTTAAACACCGGTCTGATCCGAAGTATCAGGTACATTATATAGATGTGATCAGATCACATGTTGAAGTCCTATTTACGCATGTGCCACACAAATCTATCTTCTTGTAGGTGAACTGTTCAAAGAACAAGGCCAACCGTACGAAAGTGAAATTCCAACAGACGACAGGATCTCGTAGCAATATTGCACACTTCGAGGCTCTTGTAATTAGCTGTTGTTTCACTCTTTTCGTTGTACTATATTATCAGATCTATATTGACTTGTTCGAAATGCAGAGGAAAGCCCGCAAGGACCAAAAAGTACCCGAACCAAATGTTGTGGAAATCTTCAAGGACTGTCACACCAGCAAGAAGAAGGGCTTGACTACACCAGTCAAAGCCACTGTTGTAAGTCCTTAATCCTCATGCCTTTTAACTACTACTTACTCTGACTTGTGCCTTGAACTGCATGGTTTGCAGCCAATGTCTATTACTCTTTTCAATTTTATACACAATTGTCTTAGCGTATCATTGCACCTTACAAGGTTTCAAAGAGAGGAGTGATATTCCTTTGATCTTGACCCGTAATCTAGTTTCGTGCTGGACTTGCCCACACAATGTTACAATTGCCTGTTTGTCTGTTCTCAGTTGTTTTGTGATATGAATGATGTCATACTATTCTTACCATACTATAAACTTCGTCTCTTTATCCTTAGCCCTCAATACAATGTGAAGAAATAGACAATACATTAGCGATGGTACATGGTCATATGTTTGGAACCTGGTTTTATTATGTACTTTGCAATAAAATACAACTAATATTTTACATGGGTTCACCAGAATAAGTTCTGTATATAGACCAAAGCTATTTTGTTCGGTTTTGCTGCCTCCTTAATATCTTCTGTTCTGGTACTACTAATGTAAAACCTCAACTTTTCAGCAAGCTATGGAAAAAATGGTGGAACCGCCACCTTCTGAAGGTGGCGAGGCAACTATAACTGCAATGTCAGCTCTTGCTGCAGTGGGTCAGTACCTGTCCACTAACAGTGCCAAAAGCACGTTCCTGCGTAATACTTGGTTGGTTGTTAAGGCAATATTGTCCAAACTGCGTCATGATCAAGATATGCAAGCTCAAAGCAATGTTGTATCTGCGCTCCAGACACAAGTCCATTCCCTAACAGAGACCCTTTGTGAAACAAGGAGAAACTTTGGTCAATGTCGTCAAGATATGCATGGTTTTGAAACCAAACTATCAGACATTGGCTATGTTGTTCAGGAGCCTAGGGGAAATGAAGGCGAGGGTTATGGTGCTCCATCGGACAATACAACATGAAAAAATAACAGCCAGGTCAAATGAACTGAGCTTCTGAACTTCTGGTAGTGCATTTATCTGCTAGACTGTTAAGTTTTATGCCAACCTTCCTTTTGTTATATAGTTGTAATTTGTTTTGGTGCGATACAAAATTTATTCTTAATGTGTAGCCACCGGCTGAAGAAAACAGCAAGCCTTTTTTGTATAGTGTAGGGTGTTCCCTATATTTGCACTGGTGGCGATCTTTGATGCCGAGTGGGCCACCGTTAACAGGCTTTTCATGGGCCAGCCCGTTACCTTTTGACCATGTCAAACGGACCGGCTTTGTAAGCTAAATGGGCCAGTGGTGGGCCGTGGCACATGTCGACATATCGTAGGCGCCTATCTGACCCACTGACGAGCTGACACATGTTTCGTCCGGCCAATAAGAATTTTACACGTGGAAATTTCCCATTGGTCGGGGCTGTTAATGGATTATCGGATCCAAAACCCGTCCCGATAGCTTAACGGCGTTCCGTTACGGTAGATGCCATGTGTCGGTCACCCTTGACGAAAGCACTTCTGTGACGCGTGATTTATCATCATGGAAGTGGACACTTCCGTGATGATAATTTTGGTAATGTCATCGAACACTTCTACGACAGCACAGGTATGACTATCTTGATTCTGTCATAAAATCGTCATGGATGTACATGCATGACAAAAAACGCGACCTACTTGAGAAACACGTATCATCACGGAAGTGTATTTTTTTGTAGTTTATTAGGTACTATGAAAAAGAAGAAAAATTGCTGCCCAATACTTATTTGGATTATAAGAGTATGGTAGCACATGACTTTATTGTTAAGAATAAGGAAGGGGAGCTTAAATACAAATTGTTCTTTGATAAACATCACCCTGAGACTATTACCTTGCCTGCTCCTTCCTTGTTTAATTTATCTACAGGTCCGTATCTCGTTCCGTTGACAGCCATTCAAGCCTACCGGAACCCTACACCAGCCCTTGAGCCGGAACCACAATTTGAGGCTCCACAACAGTCTGATTATTTTTGGGATCCGGAGATGACTGCCAGCCAGTGGCAATCAGAGACTTCTTCATCTCAGTACGACCCCGGCTACAACCACAGATATCCGCTAGGCCATCTGTGGCAATGAACCAACTTAGGCCAAAAGCCTAAGCTTGGGGGAGTACGTATTTCCCACCGACATTACATTTATGTTCGCACACTCATTGCTAGATGTCGGTGCTCATACTTTTTCACTGTAATATCCATGCTAGTTTATTTTCTCTTTCTTGCTTTCTTCTTGTGTGTTTAATAAACCTTGAGAAAAACCAAAAAAAATAGTAGTAGCTTTTAGTTAGTTTACTTTTCTCGCTGTAGTAGTAATAATTAAAATGAAAACCCAAAAAGATTTCCCGTTCTTCTTTTGCTTGTTGGGAGCTTTCCCATGTAAATAGTTTTATTTCTCTTCTTTTCTTTGGGGGTCGATAGGAGAAGACCATGATTAAATTGTTGAAGTGGCTCTTATATGCATTATTGTTGATTTAACCAAGAGCCCATATTGCCTTGTCTTCTCCTGTTTATTGAATGATCGCAGATTCCAGCTTAGTCCAATGCGCGTGCACTCCTATCATTATTCACATCGTTCAGTCGTGCAAGTGAAAGGAAATTATGATGATATATGATGGACTGACTGAGATGAGAAAAGCTGGTATGAACTCGACCTCTCTTGTTTTTGTAAATATGATTAGGTCATCGTTCCTGATTCAGCCTATTATGAAGAAACATGTTTGCAATGACAACTAGAGATCATAGTTGCTCGTGCCATGCTTGATTAGCTATGAGTTATAATGGTTTACCTTGTGTGTCAACATGCTATTAAAATGGTTTTGATTTGGTCTAGTGGGGTGGTATCCTCCTTTGAATGATTTAAGTGACTCGACTTGGCACATGTTCACACATGTAGTTGAAACAAATCAACATAGCCTTCACGATATTTATGTTCATGGTGGATTATATCCTACTCATGCTTGTACTCAATGTTCATTAATTTTAATGCATGTTCATGACTGTTGTCGCTCTCTAGTTGGTCGCTTCCCAGTCTTTTGCTAGCCTTCACTTGTACTAAGCGGGAATACTGCTTGTGCATCCAATCCCTTAAACCCCAAAGTTATTCCATATGAGTCCACTATACCTTCCTATATGCGGTATCTACCTGCCGTTCCAAGTAAATTTGTATGTGCCAAACTCTAAACCTTCAAATAAACATTCTGTTTTGTATGCTCGAATAGCTCATGTATCAACTAGTGCTGCCCTTATCTTCCATTCTAGGCGGGTTATTCTCAAGAGGAGTGGAGTCCGCTCCTCACTCACGAGAAAACGGCTGGTCACCGGGATGTCCAGGCCCATGCTTTATGCAAACTAAATCAAAATAATTGCAAACAAAACTCCCCTGGGTCTGTTGCTTGTTGGAGGCACTCGTTGTTTTGAGCAATCCATGGATTGATGCTTGTTGGTGGAGGGGGAGTATAAACTTTACCATTCTGTTTGGGAACCGCCTATAATGTGTGTAGCATGGAAGATATCGCCATCTCTTGGTTGTTATGTTGACAATGAAAGTATGCCGCTCAAAATATTATTTATATCTATTTCAAAAACAAGCTCTGGCACCTCTACAAATCCCTGCTTCCCTCTGCGAAGGGCCTATCTATTTACTTTCATGTTGAGTCATCACCCTCTTATTAAAAAGCACTAGCTGGAGAGCGCAGCTGTCATTTGCATCCATTACTACTAATTTATATTGGGTATGACTATGATTGGATCTCTTTTACCATGAATTACAATGTCTAGTCAGTCCTTGATCTTTAAAGGTGCTCTGCATTTATGTTTTGCGGTCTCAGAAAGGGCTAGCGAGATACCATCTTGTTATATCATATCATGATTGTTTTGAGAAAGTGTTGTCATCCGAGATTTATTATGGCTCGCTAGTTGATTATGCCATTGATATGAGTAAACATGAGACTTAAGAGTTAATGTGAATGTGGTTAGTCATAATATTTGCTGAAAACATGAATGATATCTTTACATATTTACAACAACAAGAGCAAACAGAGTTTGTAAAAGTTTTTTCTTTATCACTTTCAGTTTATCAACTGAATTGCTTGAGGACAAGCAAAGGTTTAAGCTTGGGGGAGTTGATATGTCTCCGTCGTATCTACTTTTCCAAACACTTTTGCCCTTGTTTTGGACTCTAACTTGCATGAATTGAATGGAACTAACCCGGACTAACGCTGCTTTCAGTAGACTTTCCATGGTGTTATTTATGTGCAGAAACAAAAGTTCTCGGAATGACCTGAAACTCCACGGAACATCTATTTGGAAAATAAGAAAAATACCAGAAGAAAATTCCACGTCAGGGGGGCCACACCCTGCCCACGAGGGTGGGGGGCGCGCCCCCCTACCTCGTGGGCCCCCTGGCGCTCCACCGACCTCAACTCCAACTCCATATATTCACTTTCGGGGAGAAAAAATCAGAGAGAAGGATGCATCGCGTTTTACGATACGGAGCCGCCGCCAAGCCCTAAAACCTCTCGGGAGGGCTGATATGGAGTCCGTTCGGGGCTCCGGAGAGGGTGATTCGTCACCATCCTCGTCATCAACCATCCTCCATCACCAATTTCATGATGCTCACCGCCGTGCGTGAGTAATTCCATCGTAGGCTTGGTACACGGTGATAGGTTGGATGAGATCTATCATGTAATCGAGTTAGTTTTGTTAGGGTTTGATCCCTAGTATCCACTATGTTCTGAGATTGATGTCGCTATGACTTTGCTATGCTTAATGCTTGTCACTAGGGCCCGAGTGCCATGATTTCAGATTTGAACCTATTATGTTTTCATGAATATATGTGAGTTCTTGATCGTATCTTGCAAGTCTATAGTCACCTACTATGTGTTATGATCCGGCAACCCCGAAGTGACAATAATCGGGACCACTCCCGGTGATGACCATAGTTTGAGGAGTTCATGTATTCATTATGTGCTAATGATTTGTTCCGGTACTCTATTAAAAGGAGGCCTTAATATCCCTTAGTTTCCGTTAGGACCCCGCTGCCACGGGAGGGTAGGACAAAAGATGTCATGCAAGTTCTTTTCCATAAGCACGTATGACTATATTCAGAATACATGCCTACATTACATTGATGAATTGGAGCTAGTTCTGTGTCACCCTATGTTATGATTGTTACATGATGAACCGCATCCGGCATAATTCTCCATCACCGATCCAATGGCTATGAGCTTTTCACATATTGTTTTTCGCTTATTTACTTTTCCGTTGCTACTGTTACAATCACTACAAAACACCAAAAATATTACTTTTGCTACCGTTACTTTTGTTAACTTTACTACTACTATCATACTACTTTGCTACGAAATACTTTGCTGCAGATACTAAGTTATCCAGGTGTGGTTGAATTGACAACTCAACTGCTAATACTTGAGAATATTCTTTGGCTCCCCTTGTGTCGAATCAATAAATTTGGGTTGAATACTCTACCCTCGAAAACTGTTGCGATCTCCTATACTTGTGGGTTATCAGCTGCCTAGGCCGCCGCGCCATCTCTATATGCAGAGCGCTATTTTTTTTGCGGATATCCGTGGAGTGGCTCTTTACATGGTATCTCACCGTAATTCAATTATATGGACATGGTAGTACATCACATACGGTTATGTAACGGCAACCGTGTCTAACCTATGTTGTCTTCTCACATGGTTTGGTGCAGAAATCGTGTGTGACGTTGTAATACCTAACACAAACGACATGTACAAACAGTGTGCCGTATACAACATATATGTAGTGCCATTAGTAGTTCCCGACCGTTAGCTTATCTCAACAGTTTCTCCTTTTCCCCCAAATCCCTACATAGCCTCCAAATTCCCTCACGTGGCGCTGACATTGGGGGAATGCGGACGAGTGGTGCTGATGGTTTCGGTGCGGGTGCTCCTGCTAGTATCGCCGCCACGACGGCGGTTGCCGCCGAGCACTTGCCTAAGGTCATCAGAAGGCAGGTGTACCATGGATCTGAATCGTCCTATCAGGTTCCAATCTATCCCGATCTTTTTTACCATGTCCAAAGTATGGCTCCTTGCTGAATCCGTCCTGAATGACCCCCCGCCCAGGAAAGCGATCTGCCGCCGGATCTGGAGCTTGACTCCAGACTCCCGCAACACGAGTTTGACTCCAAGTTTTGCGCCACCGAGAAGTACCAAAAGCTAAGTTGTGTCCACGGGCACGCTCCCGCTCGACGTATATGCACTGAGGGATTCGACATTGGCAGGCGGTTTCTCAGTTGCCCCTTAGAGGTTAGTGTTAATTAAGTTCATCATTTTACCTCAGTTAATGCCACCGCTCATCCAGAATACTATTTAACATTGGCAGGGATATGAGGCTTGTGCCTTTGTTAACTGGTTGGATGAAGAATGGCATGGCAGGGCTCGGAGTGTTATCACCAAGCTCGCAGAAGATAACGTAAAGCTGAAGAAGAAATTGGTTGATCTAGAATGTCAATCAGTACGATGAAGCAAGAAAGAATCAATCACAGGCAACAGATGAAAGCAAGAAGGAACTAGCATGTGTAGTTGTCGTTGTCGCATTAGCCATGTTCTATGCGCTGTTCGCAATGATGATTAGGGGTTTTGTTTGACAGAATTGCTAAAGCACATCTACATGTGCTCTAAGTAATGCACATCTAGGTCCTATATATGCCATTGATGTTACGCGAAGATTCATGCAGATATTTTTCTTTGTCTTTTTTCTTTTCCTTTCTAGTTTAATTATTACTGTCTTTATCAATAAGAAGAGCTCAATGTATGGCTTGCCAACTGTCCTACTCCGTTCGTACCGGTACCAGTGCATAATCCCAAAACTCTTTCCTTGTTTTTGTCCTGAAAAAGGAAACCAGCCAAATAGCCAATATGAGTCCTGCGCAACCCCGGGAATTTGGAGTGTCTGGGTACAAATAATGATGGTTGATTATATCGGCGGTTAGATAATACGTCAACCCCCGCTTCAATCCCTGCTTCAATTGGCAGTTCCTCTTCTCTGCATACCCCGCTTAAGTGTCCACCATCTTCATCATCCTTGGCAGGCCGAGCTACACACTGGCACACACTCTGTAGCCATGTCGAGCAATAGCGAGGACGACAGTTCGGCCAGTAGTCTGGCGCCCGATGATAGGTCAACATCGGAATAATCCCGCTCGTCTTCCATGAGTCCGGCATCGAGCCCAGACCTCGATTATATCCGGTTCATGGAAGGGACGCCGCCTCCGGAGTCGTCAGACGACATCTAGACGGACGAGGAGCTGTCGAAGGACGAAGAAGAGGACAACGATGATGAGGAGGAGGAATGTTCGAACGAGGAGGAGGAGGACGACGACAG
This sequence comes from Triticum aestivum, assembly GCF_018294505.1. NCBI lineage: Eukaryota > Viridiplantae > Streptophyta > Magnoliopsida > Poales > Poaceae > Triticum > Triticum aestivum. Next base: position 155,855,974 of record NC_057802.1, read on the forward strand.
CAACGACGATGACGACGACGGCGGCGATGAAAAGCCAACATTCAGCGGCAAGAAGCGTCCTCGCCAAGACAATGTCGCGGGGCCATCCAATAAGAACAACAACAAGAAGAAGGACTAAATTAAGCAGACTGTATATATCTCTGTTTATCCTGTCAATCTCATTGCAGACGGTTAGTAATATATATTCGACAGAGATCTTCTACATTATCGCCAACAGGTTGGTTTGTTGAACTGTGTGCCCTGACAAGCACACAATTCACAAAAAAAGACCATATGGGCAGTCTATAATGATAGCACACAATTCTGATTACCGACCTATTTGCCGGGTATCAACACATCTTGTTACGCCGAATCGTTTGTGTTCACCTCACTCATCGCAAACGGTTCATCAGAGTGAACTGTATGCCGTATATCGCACACACCTTGATCTGGCTGCCCGTTTCTGTTGTTCGTCTCATCACAAACAGTTCGTACAGATCAACCATATGCCCCTCATCGCACACGCCACTATAATCTGAACCGTGTTTGATGTATCATTCATCGCAAATGTTTGGCATCATTTCTGACGGTTTTCATACAACACCGTTTGCGATTATTGCATCGCACACAGTTCCTCAAAGGGTCTCTGATCGTAGTGTCGCCTTAGCAGCATCCTGCAGTAGTAAGTGGCTTCTCTCGAGAAAAATAGCATACGGCGGGTAAACAAATTACTATTGGGCAATTGATAGAACTAAAGGAAATATGCCCTAGAGGCAATAATAAAGTTGTTATTGATATTTCCTTATATCCTGATAAATCTTTATTATTCATGCTAGAATTGTATTAATCGGAAACTTGATACATGTGTGGATACATAGACAAAACACAGTGTCCCTACTAAGCCTCTACTAGACTAGCTCGTTAATCAAAGATGGTTAAGTTTCCTAACCATAGACATGTGTTCTCATTTGATGAACGGGATCACATCATTAGGAGAATGATGTGATGGACAAGACCCATCCGTTAGCATAGCATATTGATCGTTCAGTTTTATTGCTATTGCTTTCTTCATGTCAAATACATATTCCTTCGACTATGAAATTATGCAACTCCCGGATACCGGAGGAATACCTTGTGTTCTATCAACCGTCACAACATAACTGGATGATTATAAAGATGCTCTACAGGTATCTCTGAAAGTGTTTGTTTGGTTGGCCTAGATCAAGATTAGGATTTGTCACTCCGAGTATCGGAGAGGTGTCTCTGGGCCCTCTCGGTAATGCACATCATAAGAAGCCTTGCAAGCAATGTAACGAATGAGTTAGTCACAACGTGATGTATTATGGAACAAGTAAAGAGACTTGCCGGTAACGAGATTGAACTATGTATGAAGATACCGACGATCGAATCTCGGGCAAGTAACATACCGATGGACAAAGGGAATTAAGTATGTTGTCATAAAGGTTTGACCGATAAAGATCTTCATAAAATATGTAGGAGCCAATATGGGCATCTAGGTTCCGCTATTGGTTATTGACCGGAGAAGTGTCTCGGTCATGTCTACATAATTCTCGAACCCGTAGGGTCCGCACGCTTAACGTTCATTGACGATATAGTTTTATGAGTTATGTATGTTGGTGACCGAATGTTGTTCGGAGTCCCGGATGAGATCACAGACATAACGAGGAGCTCCAGAATGGTCATCACGTAAATATTGATATGTGGGATGATAGTGTTTGGTCTCCGGAAGGGTTCCGGAATTCACCGGTAGGGGTTCCGGATGTTTCCCGAAATGTTTGGGTGCAAGAACACTTTATTTGGGCCAAAGGGGAAAGCCCACGAGGCTTCCGAAAAGTGCAAAAGGAATTTTTGCAGAGACCAGAGGCTAGACGCAAGGAACCCTGGTGTCTAGGGGGTAGATGCCGGGAACCCTGGCGTCTGGCCCTGGAGTCCGAGAAGGACTCTTACCTTTCGGGCAAAACCGAATTTGAGGAGGCTTTTACTCCAAGTTTCGACCCCAAGGCTCAACATATAAATAGAGGGGCAGGGCTAACACCCAAGACACATCAAGAATCACCAAGCCGTGTGCCAGCAACCCCGCCCCCTCTAGTTTATCCTCCGTCATAGTTTCCGTTGTGCTTGGTGAAGCCCTGCGGAGATTGTTCTTCACCAACACCTTCACCACACCGTCGTGCTACCGGAACTAATCTACTACTTCGCCCGTCTTGCTGGATAAAGAAGGCGAGGTCATCATCGAGCTGAACGTGTGCTGAACGCGGAGTTGCCGTACTTTCGGTACTTGATCAAGACAGATCGTGAAGGTGTACGACTACATCAACCACGTTGATAAATGCTTCCGCTTTGCGATCTTCAAGGGTATAAAGATGCTCTCCCCCTATTGTTGCTATGCATCTCCTAGATAGATCTTGCGTGAGTGTAGGATATTTTTGAAATTGCATGCTTCGTTCCCCAAAAGTGGCATCCGAGCCAGGTCTATGCATAGATGATATGCACGAGTAGAACACAAAGAGTTGTGGGTGATAATAGTCATACTGCTTACCACCAAGATCTTATTTTGATTCGGCGGTATTGTTGGATGAAGCGGCCCGGACCAACATTACATGACCGCGTTTATGAGACCAGTTCTACCGACGTGCTTTGCACATAGGTGGCTAGCGGGTGTCTGTTTCTCCAACTTTAGTTGAATCGAATTTGACTATAGTCGGTCCTTGTTGAAGGTTAAAACAACACACTTGATGAAAAATCATTGTAGTTTTGATGCGTAGGTAAGAACGGTTCTTCCTAGAAGCCCGTAGCAGCCATGTAAATCTTGCAACAACAAAGTAGAGGACGTCTAACATGTTTTTGCAGGGCATGTTGTGATGTGATATAGTCTAGACATGATGCAATATAATTTATTGTATGAGATGATCATGTTTTGTAAAAGTTATCGGCAACTGGCAGGAGCCTTATGGTTGTCGCTTTATTGTATGAAATGCAATCGCCATGTCATTGCTTTACTTTATCACTATGCGGTAGCGATAGTCGTAGAAGCAATAGTTGGCGTGACGACGACGACGCTACGATGGAGATCAAGGTGTCAAGCCGGTGATGATGGAGATCATGACTGTCGGGTGGTTGGTGCGACATATGCCAAAGGATGGCTTATCATTGTGGGAGCCAATAAAACGTCGCCGGTGCCTGGAAACGGGATGAGGCGAAGACATGCACGCCGGCGAATCTTACCCAGGTTCGGGGCTCTCCGAGGAGATAACACCCCTAGTCCTGCTCTGCGGGGTCTCCGCATGATCACTAGATCGATAAAGGGTAGCTACAATCGCTCCTAGAGCTGTTGAGATCAAGGGAGAAGAGGAACAAGGCTAGCTCTTGCTTCTCTCTATCTATGGTGTGTGTGCTATGCGTGGGTGTTAACCTAGAAGCCAACTATGCTCCAAGGCCAACCCAGAAGCGAACCCTTTGCATGGGTGCTCCGGGGGGTTTATATAGGCCTACCCCCCGGGGGTACAATGGTAATCCGACTCGGAACTGGTCCCAGCGATCAGTGTCTATGCTCGCCGGCTTCTCCGCCGGCTGCTGGGTCCCGCCGGCTGCTGGCTACTTGGTCGACAGGCCGGTCCCACCGCCTAGGGTCTTGTCAGCGGCTGCTTACTGTAGCCGCGCCTCTGATGATGAGGGCTTTGTCGAGGTGAGCGTGGCTGCAGTGGGCCGCCTCGGGGGCTATCACTGTAGCCTCACCTCGTCTTGTCTCCTTAATGGGGCTCCTGCTTCGAGGGAGGGAGTAGCCGGCTTCTGGAGGCCGGCCGTACTCTTGGCCGACTAGGAAAAGCTGGGCCGCCTTTACGCCTCTCTCTGGCTGAAGGGGCCCGCAGTCCTTGGGCCGTACAGGAGTGGGTCGCGGATGACGTCGAGGCCAGCGTGGCTACAGTGCCGAGCCGCACGGGAGACGTCCCTCCCGTACAGCCTCCTGTAGCCATGCCCGCCTCGGGCTTCGGGGGTCGTGGGCCACACTGTGGCCATACCCCGTCAGGTCGCCGTTATGTAGGAGTGGTTGTGGTCTTGGCCGGCTCCTAGGAGTCGGCGTCCTTCTTGGCCGGCTTCTTGGAGTCGGCCACCCCGTAGTCATCCTGGGGAGGAGTCGGTGAGGCTGGGTCGCCTTCCGGGAGTCGGCTTTAGTGGTAGCCGGCCGGGGAAGGCGGCCCAAATGCTTGGAGTGCTTGAAGGCCCAAAGGCCTGATAAATTTTCTGAAGAGCCAGGGGTAGTCGGTTAGGCTACCCGTGGCCAATTACCCCGACAATGACGGTGCTTTGGAGATGGAGATCAAAGGCACAAGATGATGATTGCCATATCATGTGACATATTTTGATTGCATGTGATGTTTATCTTTTGTGCATCTTATTTTTCTTAGTACGGCAATAGCATTATAAGATGATCCCTCACTAAATTTCAAGGTATAAGTGTTCTCCCTGAGTATGCACCGTTGCTACAGTTTGTCGTGCCGGGACACCATGTGATGATCGGGTGTGATAAGCTCTATGTTCACATACAATGTTTGCAAGCCAGTTTTGCACGTGCAGAATACTCGGGTTGAACTTGACGAGCCTAGCATATGCAGATATGGCCTCGGAACACTGAGACCAAAAGGTTGAACGTGAATCATATAGTAGATATGATCAACATTGAGATGTTCACCATTGAAAACTACTCCATCTCACGTGATGATCGGACATGGTTTAGTTGATATGGATCACGTGATCATTTAGGTGACTCAAGGGATGTCTATCCGAGTGGAGGTTCTTAAGTAATATGATTAACTGAACTTAATTTATCATGAACTTAGTCCTGATAGTATTTGCATATCTATGTTGTAGATCAATAGCTCGCGTACAGCTCCCCTATTTTTATTTTTGATATGTTCCTAGAGAAAACTAAGTTGAAAGATGATAGTAGCAATGATGCAGATGGGTCCGTGATCTGAGGATATCCTCATTGCTGTGTCGGCGTTCTGGGAACGGGGGTCCCCAGACTTGCCTGCCTGCGGCCCATGGCGTGGCTATGCTAGCGGGCCTGTACGGCCCATCTTCATCAACAAGGCACCCAAGACCCTCGCGAGGGTCCAAGCCTCGTGAGGTGGACGACGCAAGACCTCCTCAGGAGTGGCCTCTCCGGGCAGGCTCATGAGGAGCGGAGATATCAAGGCAGGGCAAACCTCGCGAGGCTCTCGTGACGTGAGCCATGAAGATCGACACCAGGCGGGCGCCAGCGCATGCAGCGTCCTTGTTTCCTCTTTAGTGCTAAGGAGGCAAGCGCAGGCGCGAAGTACCGAAGCATCAGGCAAAGGTTTCCATATCAGTGCAACGAGACCAAGACCAACAAGCCAGCAGGACGGAGGTCACCGTGGAGCCCAAGACGGCGTCATCACCAGAGCCCTTTCGCAGGCGAAGACCGCTTTTGTCAGGATAGCTTGTACTAGCTGTCCCCTTTCAAATTGGCCGCCGTTGTTGGCTCCCTTCCCGCTCAATATTTGGGAAGAGGACCAGGGCCTCTATAAATAGGCCTAGGCACCACAGTAGAGGCCATCTGATAACTCATTCAGAGTCATCACACCCACACAAGTTCAGCTAGCACAAGAACACCTCAACCTCAGGAGGCTGTTCTTCCCCTTGTACTATTCATCATCAGCCCAAGAGGCAATCCACTACCACACACTGGAGTAGGGTATTACACCACAACGGTGGCCCGAACTAGTATAAATCTAGTGTCTTTGTGTTGCTAGTTCGACGAGTTCGTCCTCAAGATCTTAGCGAGCTGGGGCATGGATCGGCGGGAGGGAAGGAACTTCGCGCGCACCCCAGAGTTCGAACCTTAAGGGTTTTCCCGGAACCCCAGATCCGACATTTGGCGCGCTAGGTAGGGGTGCGCCATAGCTTCCCTTCCGTTGATCGGCGCTCCGTCGCTCCGTCGTCTCCATGGCGGACGCTCGCCGCGCTAGAGCTGAGCGCCGGGCTGCCCTCACCGCCCGTGTTGCTCAGACGGCTCCCGTCGGCGGGCCACCTCGTCGTTCCCCGTCGCCTGCCGCCAACGCCGCCACCGGCCCGGCGGGGAACGAGCAGCATGCGTCCTTGTTGCACCCGTCGGTGCGGCAGGACGGCCGCACCGCCACTCCATCACTGACCCCGGCCGGTTCCTCGTCCCACGCACGTTGGACGCGCAGGCCGCGCTCCTCATGGCGAATGAGCTCCTGCGCTACCGCCCGGTCGACGACCTCTATGAGGACTGGCTCGACCGCGTCGCCGAGCTCGTCTGCGCCACAGGGGGCTCCCCGGCGCCGTCCCTCTCTCTGCCACGCCCTCCGCCGGCCATGGGCGACGTGGCTCATGGAGCGCCTCCACCACCTCTGCCCCAAGACGGTGCCTTGGCACCAAGGCGCGCGGCCCCACGGCATGACCCACCACGCCCGGTGCCCGTGCGCGAAGAGAGAAGCTGCCAAGAAATTCCACGGCCGCGAGAAGCTGCACCTGCGCTCCCCGCGCCGCCTCGCCAAGACCGCGCGCTACCTGCGGTGACGCCACGCGGGGCTCACCAAGACCAAGCTCCCCCTCCGAGACGGGCCCCGGCAACCACGGTCGGCTACCGTGCCTTCACCCCCGAGCTGCGTAGCATCGCCTGGCCGGGCAAGTTCAAGCCGGATCTGTCTCCTTGCTTCGACGGCACCCTCGAACCCGCGGAGTCCTTGCAGCTCTACAAGCTGTGCATCAAGGCGGCCAACGGCGATGAGCAAGTCATGGCGAACTGGTTCCCAATGGCGCTCAAAGACGGCGCCCATTCGTGGCTCCTCAACCTGCCTCAGGGCTCAATCTCCTCCTGGGACGAGATGCGTGACCGCATCGTCGCCAACTTCCAGGGCACTCAAGACCGCCCGCCGGCCGCGGGTGACCTGCGCCGCATCAAGCAACAACCAGGAGAGACCCTCTAGAAGTACATCCAGCGCTTCAACAACACTCGCCTCAAGATCCCCAAGGTCACGGACGAGGCCATCATCTCCGCGTTCTCTGACGGCGTCCGCGACATCAAGATGAAGGAGGAGCTCGGTATCCACGAGGAGCTGTGCACATCTCAGGAGTCGTTCAACCTGGCGACCAAGTGCGCGAGAGCTGAGGAGGGGCGCCTCTCCCTCCTAGAGTTGCCAGCTGCGGGCGCAAAGGAGAAGAAGGCCAAGGCCAAGGACGTGAAGCACAAGGAAGCAGCCGTGCTCGCCGTGGAGCCAGATACCAAGTGAGGCAGGGACCAGCCCGAGTCATCCAAGGGCAGCCGACCGTTCTGCGCCTTCCACAACCTGAACATCCACAACACCAGCGACTGTCAAGAACTCAGAGGCATTCACGAGGGACGCTTCGGTCGGCGCCCCGAGCACAGCGACCGGGGCTACGGCCGAGGAGGAGGACGTGGAGGCGGACGTTGGGACGACCGTGGCCCGCGCCAGGAATGGCGCGACAAGCCTCGTGAGGACCGCTGTCAAGATCATCCTCGCGAGGGCGCCGGGAGGGACCAGCCTCGTGAGGATCGTCCTCAGGGCAACGCCGGTCTTCCCCCGCTGCCGCCACCACCAAGAAGGAACGACGATCACCATCAAGACGAGGGGGCAGGGGGCTTCCAGGAGCCCCGTGCAATCGCCTGCATCTTGGGCAGTGCTCAGGCCCCAGCCTCGCAGCGTATCTTCAAAGTGTTCGCTGGTGAGGTGAATGCAATCCTCCCCAAGCTCGAGGCCACGCGCCCTCTCAGGTGGTCCCGGTGCGCCATCACTTTCAACTCGGCATATCAGCTCAAGTGCGCAGCCACCGCTGGCGCCCTCCTGGTGCTTTCTTCACCAGTCATCAGCAACGTGCAAGTTACCAAGACCCTCATCGATGGCGTTGCAGGGCTCAACGTCCTATCCGTCGACACGTTCGACAACCTCCAAGTGCCGTATGAGCAGCTTCAGCCTACCAAGCCTTTCTCATGAGTGACCGATGGTTCCACCACACCGATAGGGCAGGTCCGCCTCCCTGTCACCTTCGGGGAACGCAAGAACTACCGTATCGAGCTCATCGACTTCGACATCGCGCACATCCATTTGCCGTACAACGCCATCCTCGGGTACCCAGCACTGGCCAAGTTCATGGCGGTGACACACCACGACTACAATGTCCTCAAGATGCCAGGAAGCGGCGGAATCATCACGGTCCCGTGCGAAGAAAGAGATGTGCTGTGCTCCCTCGAGCGCGCCTTTCAACCTGCCGCAATCGACGACCCCGACAGCAAGAGCGAGGATCCTCCTGAGGCCATCCCCAAGAAGAAGAAGCAGCTGCACCGTGCCGGATCTCAGGAGGGTGGCGTCACGGTTGGAACCTCGTCAGGATCAGCGCCCGCTCCGGGGGCGCCTCCCTCCATCGCATAGGAAGGCGCGCCAGCGCCCTCCTCGGGCAGGGCTCGGGGGCTCTCTTCTGGAAGGCCTTAGACCTTGCCAACATCATGAGGGAGGCGCTCGGGCACCACTTGGAGGCGTGCTTCGCGGCATGTTTCCCTCAGGAGAATACAGGGCAAGGAGTGCCCACCACTCAGGAGTTCATCTCCAAGACCACTCAGGAACTGCAAGACGCAAGGGCCATGCGCAACGACTGCTGCTCATGAGGCGCCGCTCCCCATCCAGGAGAGGATGCCGGGCTACACGTCTGCATCGACGTTCCAGGGCTCAACAGGGCCGCATCTCAGGAGCTTTTCTGGCCTTCGCGCGTGGGCCGTTGCGAGGGTCCACCACACAGCTACGTTCGCATGCCTTTTGGCTTGCCGAGCGTGTCGTCAACCTATCAGCACAACCTGTGGCGTGTCCTGGCAGCTCAGGAGGCCAGGCACCACACCGTCCTGGCAGAGATGGAGACGGTCCTCAGGGAACCACCTGAGCCCCCAGAGCCTCCTAAGGCTCAGGGCCCCGGTGGCTCGTGAAGAGCCATTCCTCCGCCGCGTACCTTCAGCTGCCCCAACTCTCCTTCATCAACAGGACCAGGTGACATTTTCCAAGTTCATTTAGCTGGGAGCGCCCCTCGGGCTACATTATTCCCAGGCCGCGTGGGTCCGTCCCTGTGGCATGTATCCCTTTTGCTTATGTCTTTAGTTTACCCTGTTGGGGGCGCCCCTCAGGCTGCATCATCCCCAAGCCGCTTGGGCTCGATCGTCACCTCCCACGGGGCCTCCTCACATTGGCACGGCACAGGTGCATGGGTCCGTCCCTGCCATGTCGACAAACCTGAGCGGTCGAGCTCTGTCTCGCGGCACGCCCCACGCGCGTCACCTCGTCAGGCCCTCAGTGCCTTCACCTCTTCACGGAATAACCAGCGGCAGGCTGGCAACCGTAACGCCAAAACCGTGTTCCTCCTTGTGCTGGCTCGCAGGAACATCACGAGGATAGCACCAGGCGGCGCGGCGAGCTCCCACCTCTTCCAAGTAATCTGTTTGCACGTTAAAAGGGGGGCTCCTGAGCATCGCGACTCAGGAGCTCTTACTAGCTCTCCAGCCCTCACCCCTAGCCTTGACCACGGCATCGTGATCTGGCATACCAGCGGTGGCTGAGCTCGCTCGAGGGCCGGGACCTGAGGACATAGAGCACGAAGGAAAGCATTGGAAGGCGGAGGACCCGTACGGACCTAACCTCGCTACGTTGCGGATGATTGCGCACAGGTCTGGCGCAACGCCCAGAATCGGCCTCGAACTGCCAAGGTAAGTCATGAGGTCGGAACAACTAAGTTGTTGGAACCTAGGCGTTACGCTCGCCGCATCCGTGTTGTGGCCACATCGCATCCCTTTCCTGCCTTACCATAGATGCTTGGGCGCTAAGGGGGACCTCCTGAGCATCGCGCCTCAGGGGCTCTTACTGGACCTCGGGCCGCTCACCTCTTGGCCTTGACCACGGCACGCGACCTGGCATACCAGCAACGGCTGCAGCCACCCTAGGGACCGGGACCTGTCAGCGTAGAGCAACAAGCTATCACGAGGATGGAAAGGGGAGACCGAGCCTTAACAGGACATGCGTTCACAAATTTTCATAACATGGAAGATATGCGCAAAAGACATTACAGACCCTTCACACACCCCCACGGGGTACTTCATGATTCTTCGCAGGAAACAAAAAATGAGAACTAAGAGGAATCCTATCTACACCCTCCCATGGCGGACGCCATCATCAACAGTGGGCCACGGGAGGCCGGCGCCGACCCCATCCAGATCAGCGGCGGCGGCGGCTGGACGCCTCGGCCCTGCTCCGAGCCCGGGGAGAGCTTGGGGGCACGTAGCTATCGTCGCTCATCTTAGGAGTCTCGTAAAGCTCAGGAGAGTCGCTAGACTCCCAAGGGTTGCGGCAGCTGGAGTAGCCACGAGCGGAGCGCGCGTCGGCCTGGCGCTCCCCTCCAGGGCAACACTCCAGGCGGCGGCCCTCCGCATCGAAGACCTTGAAGAAGAGCGTGGAGGCGCCATCGAAATCAAAGTGAATCGCGAGGGCGCCCTCTGCACGGCAAACCCGTGCAACCTCGCCCCTGTCGCGGGTCATGAAGATCTTGCCGGCGGGGACCGCTTCGATCTCTGCTCCGGTCGCCGGAGCGTTGCAGTCGGCATGCTGCAGCCAGAGCTCAAGAGGCCCCCTCAGCGGCATCACGTCGGAGAAGAACCGTGGGAAGCGGATCCAAGAGCTTGGGGGCATCGGCGCGCATAGCACGAGCTCGCGTGAAGAATCCGAAGCATGGATTCCAGGGGCGACAGCTCATGTCGCCATAGCGCGGCGACCACGGGTGCGGCGCAGACGGCACCACTCGTCGCTCCGCCCTCCTGAGCCTTTAGCTCGGGCGTACAAGGGTAGCGGATACCTGGAGGAGGCTGCTCGCAACAAGGCCTCGTCACCAGCTGCATTGCTGGTTCGTCGCGGCGGTGAACCGGCCTCTTCTTCGGCGGAAGCAGCCCTGGATCATTGCGGGGGGCCTTTCCTTTCTCTTCAGTGGAGAACCTTCGAATGGGCGCCATTGCTGCTAGCAGTGGAGCTAGGATGAAGAAGTGAGTGAACCGAGAAGAGATGGCGACAGGGGCTCCGCCCCACTCCCATTTATAGCGGAAGAAGGCCAACCGGCGCCTCCCATGATCACAGGTAATGATGATTTTCCTTGCATGTCGAAGGGACTTGTCAAATCGAGCAGTTGCCGAGGCAGCGTGGGGAAGTGGAGACGCCCACGTCCAATCAACCGGCACGCGTCGACCTAGGCCGCAGGCTTTTGGGGCCCGCGGTGCTCCGCGCTTGACCTTTGGCTTCGCCTCGAAGCCAAGCCCGAGCGCACCTTGGGCCCGGGGGCTACTGTCGGTGTTCTGGGAACGGGGGTCCTCAGACTTGCCTGCCTGCGGCCCACGGCGTGGCTATGCTAGCGGGCCTATACGACCCATCTTCATCAACAAGGCACCCAAGACCCTCGCGAGGGTCCAAGCCTCGCGAGGCGGACGATGCAAGACCTCCTTAGGAGCGGCCTCTCCAGGCAGGCTCACGAGGAGCGGAGATATCAGGGCAGGGCAAACCTCGTGAGGCTCTCGTGATGTGAGCCATGACGATCGACACCAGGCCGGCGCCAGCGCGCGCAGCGTCCTTATTCCCTCTTTGGTGCTAAGGAGGCAAGCGCAGGCGCGGAGTACCAAGGCATCAGGCAAAGGTTTCCATGTCAGTGCAACGAGACCAAGACCAGCAGGACGGAGGTCACCGTGGAGCCCAAGACGGCGTCATCACCAGAGCCCTTTCGCAGGCGAAGACCGCTTTTGTCAGGATAGCTTGTACTAGCTGTCCCCTTTCAAATTGGCCGCCGTTGTTGGCTCCCTTCCCGCTCAATATTTGGGAAGAGGACCAGGGCCTCTATAAATAGGACTAGCCACCACAGTAGAGGACATCTGATAACTCATTCAGAGTCATCTCACCCACACAAGTTCAGGTAGCACAAGAACACCTCAACCTCAGGAGGCTATTCTTCCCCTTGTACAGTTCATCATCCGCCCAAGAGGCAATCCACCACCACACACTGGAGTAGGGTATTGCACCACAATGGTGGCCCGAACCAGTATAAATCTTGTGTCTTTGTGTTGCTAGTTCGACGAGTTCGTCCTCAAGATCTTAGCGAGCTTGGGCGTGGATCGGCATGAGGGAAGGACCCCAGAGTTCGAACCTTAAGGGTTTTGCCGGAACCCTAGATCCGACATGCTGGACGGAAGAATTATGTCCTTGATGCTCCACTAGGTGACGAACCTATTGCAGGAGCAGATGCAGACGTTATGAATGTTTTACAAGCTTGGTATGATGACTACTTGATAGTTTAGTGCACCATGCTTTACGGCTTACAACCGGGACTTCAAAAATGTTTTGAATGCCGTGGAGCATATGAGATGCTCCAAAAGCTGAAAATGATATTTCAGACTCATGCCCGTGTTAAGAGGTATGAGACCTCTGACAAGTACTTTGCCTTCAAGATGGAGGAGAATAGCTCAGCTAGTGAGCATGTGCTTAGAATGTCTAGGTACTACAATCGCTTGAATCAAGTGGGAGTTAATCTTCCAGATAAGATAGTGATTGACAGAGTTCTCTAGTCACTATCACCAAGTTACTAGAACTTCGTGCTGAACTATAATATGCAAGGGATGACGTAAACGATTCCCAAGCTCTTCGCGATGCTGAAATCAGCGAAGGTAGAAATCAAGAAATAGCATCAAGTGTTGATGGTTAACAAGACCACTAGTTTCAAGAAAAGGGGCAAAGGAAAGAAAGGGAAACTTCAAAAAGAATTGCAAGAAAGTTGCCACTCCCATGAAGAAGCCCGAAGCTAGACGCAAGCCTGAAACTGAGTGCTTCTACTGCAAAGGAAATGGTCACTGGAAGTGGAACTGCCCTAGATACTTGGCGGATAAGAAGGATGGCAAAGTGAACAAAGATATATTTGATATACATGTTATAGATGTGTACTTTACTAGTGTTTATAGCAACCCCTTGGTATTTGATACTGGTTCAGTTGCTAAGAGTAGTAACTCGAAACAGGAGTTGCAAAATAAATAGAGACTAGTTAAGGACGAGGTGATGATGTGTGTTGGAAGTAATTCCAAGGTTGATACGATCACCATCGTACACTCCGTCTAACTTCGGGATTAGAATTGAACCTAAATAAATGTTATTTGGTGTTTACGTTGAGCATTAATATGATTAGATCATGTTTATTGCAATATGGTTATTCATTTAAGTCAGAGAATAATTGTTGTTCTGTTTATATGAATAAAACCTGCAATGGTCATACACCCAATGTGAATGGTTTGTTGAATCTCACTCGTGGTGATACACATATTCATAATATTGATGCCAAAAGATGCAAAGTTAATAATGATAGTGCAGCATATTCGTGGCACTGCCGTTTAGGTCATATTGGAGTAAAGCACATGAAGAAACTCCATGTGAATGGACTTTTGGAACCACTTGATGCTTGCGAACCATGCCTCATGGGCAAGATGACTAAAACTTCGTTCTTCGGAACAATGGAGCGAGCCACTGACTTATTGGAAATAATACATACCAATGTATGCGGTCCGATGAGTGTTGAGGCCCGCGGTGGGTATCATTATTTTCTGACCTTCACAGATGAATTGAGCAGATATGGGTATATCTACTTAATGAAACGCAGGTCTGAAACATTTGAAAAGTTTAAAGAATTTCAGAGTGAAGTGGAGAATCATCGTAACAAGAAAACTAAGTTTCTACGATCTGATCACGAAGGCGAGTATTCGAGTTACGAGTTTGACCTTCATTTAAAACAATGTTGAATAGTTTCACAACTCACGCCACCTGGAACATCACAGCGTAATGGTGTGTCCGAACGTCGTAACCATACTTTATTAGATATGGTGCGATCTATGATGTCTCTTACTGATTTACCACTATCATTTTTGGGGTTATGCATTAGAGACAGCTGCATTCATGTTAAATAGGGCACCGTCTAAATCCATTGAGATGACACCGTATGAACTGTGGTTTGGAGAAACCTAAGCTGTCGTTTCTTAAAGTTTGGGGCTGCGATGCTTATGTGAAAAAGCATCAACCTGATAAGCTTGAACCCAAATCAGAGAAGTGCGTCTTCATAGGATACCCAAAAGAAACTGTTGGGTACACCTTCTATCACAGATCTGAAGGCAAGACATTTGTTGCTAAGAATGGATCCTTTCTAAAGAAGGAGTTTCTCTCGAAAGAAGTGAGTGGGAGGAAAGTAGAACTTGATTAGGTAGTTGTACCTTCTCTCGAATTGGAAAATGGTTCATCATAGAAATCAGTTCCAGTGATGCCTACACCAATTAGTGAGGAAGTTAATGATGATGATCATGAAACTTCAGATTAAGTTACTACCGAACCTCGTAGGTCAACCAGAGCACGTTCCGCACCAGAGTGGTACGGTAATCCTATCCTGGAAGTCATGTTACTAGACCATGTCGAACCTACGAACTATGAGGAAGCGATGATGTCGGGGAAACGACACCTATGGGATCACTGGAATCCCTTCTACGGTTGGCGGGCGCGGGGTTGTGAGAAGAGCAGGTTTAGGAGCTAGCACAAAGATCGTTTACCCAGGTTTGGGCCACGAGGATGCGTAATACCCTAGTCCTGCTTTGGTGTGTATTTCAGAGTGTTCTTGAGCTCTCTAACTAGCTACGGTGGCCGCGTAGTTCCAAAGAGTCGGATCCTTCTCCTGGTCGCCTCGGGCCTCCTTTTGGAAAGGTCTACAGTCGATAAGCCTATCCTCTGGTACCGTTGGACAAACACATTTAATGCGCTGCCGACGTGCCCCTCTCACTTTATCGGGGACGGCAAGGAAGCACGTCCCAGCTGTCGCCGCCTTGCCTGGCCTCGACATGCGTCCGAGCTGATGGGGTGTCGTGGCGCCATGTTGGCTGGCTGCTGGGCTGGCGCGGTGGTGGAGGGTTCACGAAGATCTACATGCCACCATGCAGGTGCTTGCTGGGTCGGTGTAGAGGCCGCTCGTTGCCATGCAGGTGCCTGCCCAGCTGGTTGAGCTAGCAGCTGCATGGGGACGGTGGTGGAGTCTTGGCTGTGGCCCTGCTGATGCCCTCGGCAAGGGTCTTGCCGGGGGGCCGGCAAGGGTCTTGCCGTGGCGCTGCGGTCGTCCCCGGCAAGGCGCTTGCCAGGGGTCTTGTGGATTTCTCTGCTAGGATCCCGCCGAGGGTCGTCCTCTTCTAGCCCTCATCTGATCTCGTGTTTTTATGATCTTGACAAAGATCTACATGCCACCACGGAGGTGCCTCCCGAGCCCTGGTTCCAATGTAGTTGTTGACGATGTTTGGAACCGTTGGGCTCAAGGGTGGCTCGCTCCGCTGGCGTTGCGCAAGTTGCCCCGGCAAAGCTCTTGCCGGGGCCGCAGAGGTCGTCCCGGCAAGGGTCTTGCCGGGGGGTCCACCTCGCCCCATTGCTCTTTGTGTTTCTGGTCTTGGCGTTGCCTCGGTTGTCTTGTGCTTCGGCTTCTCTCCGGCTTCCCTCCTCTGCCCTGCTACGTGCGGCCGCGGCGCGTGTCTCTGACTGCCCGTGCACAAGGAAAGGGTTCAAAAGGAGAGCCCCTACTTTTGTACACCGACAGGAGCCCCCGGGTCTGGGCCACACATAAGTGTGACACGTTGTTGGGCCAGGCCCAGAACGGTGCGCAAGCAGGTGGGCGGATTTTACCGCAGTAACTTTTCGTCCGCTGCGCTTCCCCATGACCCGCATTGAACGCACGACGTGGAGGGTCGTGCGTGACGTGGGGGTCATGCGTGGGGCGGTTCCCGCACGCATGCGTCACATCGGAGTTAATGGGAAAAGAGGCGGCTCACGCCTTCCCCATAAAAAGAGGGAGACGCAGAGGCGAGGCTTATCTACTGGGTTGACTGGGGTCACGGTTTTCAAGGCGCCCGTGCCCCACGATCACGGGGTGGGGAACGGTCCCCTCACCCGTCCCTTCAATTCTGCTCGCTCGCCACGTGTCCCTCATGCAGGTGGCAGGCGATGGAGGCGGGAAACCGGGCCGTTGCTGATTGGGGCAGCGGGTCGGTCCTGATTCCCTGCGCTCCCGATGACCGGATTGGTCGAGTGGGGCGGCCGAGCCTCGACGCCGCCCCTTTTTAAGAAGGGGGGAGGGGGATGGCACCCCCACATCCTTTCATTGTCCATCTCCTTCTACCTCCGCTCCTTTCTTCCATCTACCATGGCGAGAGGGGGCACCGGCCCTTCAACGGTGGCAGCGAGGGTCGCTGCTCGATACCGCGTCCCTCCTTCCCAAGAGCTCGCGACGGTGGAGCCGGCCACGAGAGGAAGGGGGAGGGGGCGAGGCCGAGGTCACCGTGGCGCTCGGGGAAGAGGTGGATGGGGCGGCGCACCGGCCCCGCCTCTGCCGGCGATGCCTCCCCCGATGGAGGGCCACGTCGGGGACGAGCCCCGAGAATTCTTCATCCGGCTGCGCCAGTCACCGCGTCATCGTCTTCGCCTCCCCACCGCATTTGCTCGGGAGATGGAGCTTGACCCTCCCCAAACCCTCAGGTTGCACATGAGGGGCTGCGGGAACGGCGGCACGGGGGTCGACATCGACTTCCCTGCTCCTCAGGTCATGTACCTCCGTCGCGGATGGAAGACGTTCGCTCACATCCATAGCCTAATGGCGGGGCTCGTCCTCTACTTCAAGTTAATCGAGGACGGCCTGCTCTCCGTCAAGGTCTTTGGAGATCTTGGAACTCGCCTCAAGTGCTGCGTGGAGAGCTCCTCCGACGATGAAGATTCCTCCTCAAGCGGGAGTGACGAGGAGGACAGCAACAACAACGACGAGGGCATCGAGCGACGGGACGCCGACCCTGACTCCGATTGACCGCGTCGCCCCTCCCTCGGCCACGCGCCCTACCGAGGGCCTTTCTCATCAAGCTCTCCATCGGCGGGTTCCCCATCGCCTCCTTGGGCGGCTGGCGTAGGAAGGCCGGAGAAGGCGAAGAAGGCGGGCGGCGGTCGTCAAGTTGGAGTACGCGGGCACCGACGCCTTCGTCGCGTATTGTCGGGCCGCTGCCTCATCTTCCAGCTCCGGCACCGAGATGCTCTCTTGGTGCCTTCTGCTTCTCGCACCTCGCCTAGGCGCTCCTTTCGCCCTCCTGCTACCTTGTTCCATCTCCTGAGGAGAGGGACAAGAAAGGGATTACGGGCATCTTATCTTTTTTTAGTTTGTAAGCCTGCGGGCACTTGTTAAATTTAAAACTTGTAATCCCCTTGCTCATGTTTTTCATCACGTATAAACTATACTTGTATGGGACGTTTTTAATGAAAAAGGGTGCTTGTCGGGTTCTTTGTGCATGAGCGAAGCCCATGCCAAGGAGTGAATCATCTTTATTTTTAAGATAAACATTGTCGCCCGGCAACGGGCCTTGCCGTCCCCCCACTTCAGTCGACCATTCTCACGCTCTTGGCAGAGGCAGGGGCGAAGTAGAGTTAGGCCCCTCATTCATTTTCTTGCCACCGCGACTACGACCAAGTTCCGACCCAGGGGATAGCTCTTGGGTATAGGAAAAGGGGAGCACGATGGTTTAAGAATATAAACGAGGTTTCACATGTCCCAGTTCCATACAGAAATGCATAACAGGGGATGAAAGACTTATCTGAATCCGCAGCCCCCGGCAACCTTGGCTTGCCGTGGTTGGATCCTTGTGTCTTCAGCCCCCGGTAGTCTTGGCTTGCTGGGGCCGGAGTGCCGGTTCGTTCTCTTTCTTCCAAGTGGCTCAGCAGAAGTGTCCACGCGCCCTGCGAACCAAAGAAGACAGAAAGACGCACACTCGACCTCTAGGCTAGGGGTTAATCACCGCTAAGCACTATCAATCCTAACCAAGCGAGAGACTTAACCTAGCATGCATGCTATAACTTAGGGCGCCAGCGCTTCATTTATTTATGCTCAGGGTCTGCGCCTGGCTTTGTACAGTGTCTTGCCGGCAAAGCTTATACAAAAGGTGGCTTGCCGAGAGGCCCGGCAACCGCGCCTTATGGGTAAAACTTGCGAAGATGTTCGATGTTCCAGGAGTTGCTCACTGGGACAGCATCTTCAGTCTCCAGGCGGACTGCGCCGAGCCTGGTGACTTGTATTACCCGATAAGGGCCTTCCCACTTCGGCGTCAACTTGTTGGAATTCTTGGCCAATTGAATGCGCCGAAGAACAAGGTCGCCTTCCTCAAAACTTCAGGCATGAACCCTGCGGCTATGGTAGCGGCGCAAGGCTTGCTGGTAGCATGCTGCTCTCATAGCCGCCCGAAGACGATCTTCCTCAAGGAGCGTTGCGTCATCTGGCCGCAATTGCTCTTGCTCAAGCTCGTCGCAAGCGAGAACTCGAGGTGACCCATATATGAGTTCCGTGGGGAGAACTGCTTCTGCCCCGTATACCAAGGCAAAGGGTGTCTGGCCGGTGGCTTGATTTGGCGTCGTCCTGATCGACCAAAGAACCGCCGGCAACTCATCAATCCAGCGCCTTCCGCTCTTGTGCAGCCTGTCAAAAGTCTTTGTCCTCAGGCCTCGCAACACTTCATCATTTTCCCTCTCCGCCTGGCCGTTGCTCGGTGGGTGTGCCACGAAAGCGAAACGGACCTTGCTGCCGAGGTCTTGGATGTATTGCATGCAGGTGTGGCTTGTTAACTGTGTGCCGTTGTCGGTGATGACTCTGTTTGGCACACCAAAACGGCACACTAGCCCCTTGAAGAACTTGACGGCTGACTGTGCTGTCACCTTCCGCACTGCTTCCACCTCCGGCCACATTGTGAACTTGTCGATCGCAACGTACAAGTACTCAAAGCCCTCGACAGCACGGGGAAAGGGCCTAGGATGTCGAGCCCCCTGACCGAGAATGGCCAGGAAAGAGGAATTGTTTGAAGGGCTTGAGCTGGTTGATGAAGCTTCTTCAAATGGAACTGATGATAACCCACAAGTATAGGGGATCAATTGTAGCCTCTTTCAATAAATAAGAGTGTCGAACCAAACGAGGAGCTAAAGGTAGAACAAATATTCCCTCAAGTTCTATCGACCACCGATACAACTCTACGCACGCTTGACGTTCGCTTTACCGGAAACAAGTATGAAACTAGAAGTACTTTGTAGGTGTTGTTGGATAGGTTTGCAAGAAAGTAAAGAGCAAGTAAATAAAAGCTAGGGGCTGTTTAGATAAAGATACAACTAAATTAGTAAAGAGCTTTTTGTTACGAGAAACTTATTTGTCCCTAGGCAATCGATAACTAGACCGGTAATCATTATTGCTATTTTATTTGAGGGAGAGGCATAAGCTAACATACTTTCTCTACTTGGATCATATGCACTTATGACTGGAACTCTAGCAAGCATCCGCAACTACTAAAGATCATTAAGGTAAAACCCAACCATAGCATTAAAGCATCAAGTCCTCTTTATCCCATACGCAAACAACCTACTTACTCGGGTCTGTGCTTCTGTTCACTCACGCCACCCATCATAAGCAAATCATGAGCATATTGCAAACCCAACAGCGGGAATCCCTCACGCTTGCGCGACACGGAGAGCACCATAGGACAGCCCCAATAATAAGACATGCAACTCAAACCAATCTTGATCATCAAATAGCCCATAGGACAAAACGGATCTACTCAAACATCATAGGATAGCCATACATCATTGGGAAATAATATATAGCGTTGAGCACCATGTTTAAGTAGGGATTACAGCGGGTAAGAGAGAGGTTACACCGCTGCATAGAGGGGGGAAGAGTTGGTGATGATGGCGGTGAAGTTGTTGGTGAAGATTGCGGTGATGATGATGGACCCTGGTGGCACTCCGGCGCCACCGGAAGCGAGGGGGAGCGAACCCCCCTCCTTCTTCTTCTTCCTTGACCTCCTCCCTAGATGGGAGAAGGGTTTACCCTCTGTTCCTTGGCTCCCATGGCGTGGGAGGGGCGAGAGCCCCTCCAAGATTGGATCTATCTCTCTGTCTCTCTCTGTTTTTGCGTTCTGTTCTGCTGCCCTTTCACCGTTTCGTATATATATGGAGATCCGTAACTCCGATTGGAATGAAACCTTCGCCGTGATTTTTTACCAAAAAATAGATTTCTTGCGGCCGAAGAAGGGCATCAACCGCCTTATGGGTGGCCCACGAGGGTCAGGGGCGCGCCTGGGCGGGCCCCATGCCTCGTGGCCACCTCGGGCACCGTCTGGCGTGGATTTTTCTTCCGGAATTTTCCAAATATTCCAAAAATAAGCTCCGTCCGTTTTTATCCCGTTTGGATTCCGTTTGATATGGATATTCTGCAAAACCAAAAACATGCAACAAACAGGAACTGGCACTGGGCACTGGATCAATATGTTAGTCCCAAAAATAGTTTAAAAAAGTTGCCAAAAAGTATATGAAAGTTGAATAATATTGGCATGGAACAATCAAAAATTTAGATACGACTGAGACGTATCAGCATCCCCAAGCTTAATTCCTGCTCGTCCTCGAGTAGGTAAATGATAAAAAAATGATGTGGAATGCTACCTAGCATAATCTTGATCATATGTCTAATCATGGCATGAATATTAAGACACGAGTGATTCAAAGCAATAGTCTATCCTTTGACATAAAAACAATAATACTTCAAGCCTACTAATAAAGCAATCATGTCTTTTCAAAATAACATGGCCAAAGAAAGTTATCCCTACAAAATCATATAGTCTGGCTATGCTCCATCTTCACCACACAAAATATTCAGATCATGCACAACCCCGATGACAAGCCAAGCAATTGTTTCATACTTTTGATGTTCTCAAACCTTTTCAACTTTCACGCAATACATGAGCGTGAGCCATGGACATAGCACTATAGGTGGAATAGAATATGATGATGGGGGTTATGTGGAGAAGACAAAAAAGGAGAAAGTCTCACATCAACGTGGCTAATCAACGGGCTATGGAGATGCCCATCAATTGATGTCAATGTGAGGAGTAGGGATTGCCATGCAACGGATTCACTAGAGCTATAAGTGTATGAAAGCTCAAATTGAAACTAAGTGGGTGCGCATCCAACTTGCTTGCTCATGAAGACCTCCGGCGTTTGAGGAAGCCCATCATCAGAATATACAAGCCAAGTTCTATAATGAAAATTCCCACTAGTATATGAAAGTGATAACTCAAGAGACTCTCTATATGAAGAACATGGTGCTACTCTGAAGCACAAGTGTGGTAAAAGGATAGTAATATGGCCCCTTCTCTCTTTTTCTCTCATTTTTTTGGTGGGCTTCTGGCCTCTTTTTTTTATTTGGGCTTCTTTGGCCTCTTAATTTTTTGTAAAGTCTGGAGTCTTATCCCGACTTATGGGGGAATCATAGTCTCCATCATCCTTTCCTCACTAGGGCAATGCTCTAATAATGATGATCATCACACTTTTATTTACTTACAACTCAATATTACAACTCGATACTAGAACAAAGGTATGACTCTATATGAATGCCTCCGGCGGTGTACCGGGATGTGCAATGATCTAGCGTAGCAATGAGATTAAAAAATCGACAAGCCATGAAAACATCATGCTAGCTATCTTACGATCATGCAAAGCAATATGACAATGAAAGCTCAAGTCATGTATATGATGATGATGGAAGTTGCATGGCAATATATCTCGGAATGGCGATGGAAATGCCATAATAGGTAGGTATGGTGGCTGTTTTGAGGAAGATATAAGGGGGTTTACGTGTGATAGAGCGTATGGTATCACGGGGTTTGGATGCACCGGCTAAGTTTGCACCAACTCTCGAGGTGAGAAAGGGCAATGCACGGTACCGAAGAGGCTAGCAATGATGGAAGGGTGAGAGTGCGTATAATCCATGGACTCAACATTAGTCATAAAGAACTCACATACTTATTGCAAAAATCTATTAGTCATCGAAACAAAGTAAGCGCATGCTCCTAGGCGAATAGATTGGTAGGAAAATACCATCGCTTGTCCCCGACCGCCACTCATAAGGAAGACAATCAATAAATAAATCATGCTCCGACTTCATCACATAACGGTTCACCATACGTGCATGCTACGGGAATCACAAACCTCAACACAAGTATTTCTACTAATCCACAACTACCCACTAGCATGACTCTAATATCACCATCTTTATATCGTAAAACTATTGCAAGGAATCAAACATATCATATTCAGTGATCTACAAGTTTTATGTAGGATTTTATGACTAACCATGTGAATGACCAGTTCCTGTCATCTCTCTAAATAGATATAAGTGAAGCAAGAGAGTTTAATTCTTTCTACAAAAGATATGCCCATGCTCTAACAAATACAAATGAAGCAAAAGAGCATTCTACAAATGGCGGTTGTCTATGTAAAGAGAAACAGGCAATCCAAGCTTCAAATGATATAAGTGAAGCACATGAAGCATTCTATAAAGCCATACTCAAAAGATATAAGTGAAGTGAAATGAGCATTCTATAAATCAACCAAGGACTATCTCATACCAGCATGGTTCCAAAAAGAAAAGTGAAAACTAAATGCAAAAGACGCTCCAAGATTTGCACATATAACATGAATGAAACGAATCCGAAAACATACCGATATTTGTTGAAGAAAGAGGGGATGCCTTTCGGGGCATCCCCAAGCTTAGACGCTTGAGTCTCCTTGAATATTTACTTGGGGTGCCTTGGGAATCCCCAAGCTTGAGCTCTTGCCTCTCTTCCTTCTTCTCACATCGAGACCTTCTCGATCATCGAACACTTCATCCACACAAAACTTCAACAGAAAACTCAGTAAGATCCGTTAGTACAATAAAGCAAATCACTACTCTAAGTACTATTGCAAACCAATTCATATTTTTTTTTTGCATTGTGTCTACTGTAATATAGCTTTTTCATGGCTTAATCCACTGATATAAATCGATAGTTTCATCAAAACAAGCAAACAATGCATCAAAAACAGAATCTGTATAAAACAGAACAGTAACCATACTTCTGGTACATGAAAAATTGTGCCAAAATTAGGAAAAATAAACAAATTGTATAGCAAGACATTTCAAAAAGAATCAGAACCATTTGACGTTCCAGTAAAAAACTAAAAATCGCGCACTACAGCCAAAGTTTCTGTCCGGCACCGTACAAACCAACAAGCATTGTAAACATCCTAAAGGCAAACCTTGGCACATTATTTTTATAATACAATGGAATTGTACAAGGGGATAATTATTTTTGTTGAAAAGTTTCTGTAATCAAGATTCACAAAGTTGTCGTGAGCATGAACAAAGTTCAAGGAGCTCTCCCACTTCAACAATGCTTGTCTTTCTCAATTTCACTTTCATTTTTGAAAAGTTTTGGGTTCCCCTCTTTATTTTTGTTGTTTTTAAACTATATGAAAGCACTCAAAAGAAATAAATGACTCTCTAAAACTTCCAGGTTGTCTCCCTGGTAGCGCTTTCTTTAAAGCCATTAAGCTAGGCATATAATGCTCAAGTAGTGAATCCACCCGGATCCCAAGGTATATCAAAGCCAATTTTAATTAGCAATGATTTGTAATTTAGTAGTGAGCACAAAGCAACATATATCATGTAATGACGAGGTCTAACTCTCTTCCTATGCATTGGCATGTCATAAAAGAACAATTCATGCACACATAGTAAAGGCCAATGCATAGTATAAACAGTTTCTTGCAATTTTACCATGTTGGAAACATAGAGAGGTGGAGATATAGTTCCTCTCTCATAATAATTGCAAGTAGGAGCCGAAAGCACATGCATATTATATCTATCAAAATCATCATGTGCAACGGTAAAAGGCAACCCATCAATATAATCCTTAATAAAGGCAAACTTCTCCGATATAGTATAATCGGGAGAATTCAAAAAGATAATAGGACTATCATGCGTGGGTGCAATAGCAACAATTTCATGTTTAACATAAGGAACTATAGCAAGTTCATCTCCATAAGCATCATTCATATTGGCATCTTGGCCACAAGCATAGCAAGCATCATCAAAAAGGGATATTTCAAGAGAATCAACGTGATCATAACAATCATCATAGCAATCATCCTTCGGTAAGCACGAAGGGAAATTAAACAATGTAGGAGTTGGAGGGTTACTCTCATTAGAAGGTGGGCACGGGTAGCTAATCCGCTCTTCCTCCTTTTGTTCTTCGCTCTCCTCCTCGTCTTTTTCATCCAATGAGCTCACAGTTTCATCAATTTCTTCTTCCATGGATTCCTACAAAATATTAGTCTCTTCTTGGACAGCGGAGACTTTCTCAATAAGCGCATTAATATAGGAATTATATTCATAATTATCATAGCAATATTTCAATATAGCTAAATTTTCAGGCCTATAAACATCATCATCAAAAGCTTCATACTTTTCAAACAAAGATTCAATTTCATAAGAACCCTTAAAAGCAACAAATTATTCTATTTGTTCCACATCATAGTAATCATATATACCATTAGCATAAGAAGCCAAGGTTTTATTATCATTAAATTTGCATGAAAAGGGAAGGTTTGGAGACTTCATCCTAGAGCAACAAGTATAATCATATCTCAAGCATACTTGCCGAGCATACCACTTCAATATATAAATTTGATCCCATAATAGTTTCCCTTTTTGTGTCAAGTGATAATCCCTAAAGTATTCACGTTGATCCAACGTTACTCCCATTACCAAATTGAATGGGGTTTTCTCTGGATTATCAAAGTAGTACATAATTTCTGTCACATAACAAGCATCGAGGGTTTTAGGAGGTTCCTCATCTCCATGAGCAGCAAGTACACCTAATTTTTTTGGTATTTCGTGTTCCATATCCATATCCAAAGATAGAGAACAACTAATAATAGCAAATAAAAATTACTTAGTGATAAAGCAAACAAGCACACACGAGAATATTCACCCCACGCTATTGCTCCCCGGTAACGGCGCCAAAAAAGGTCTTGATAACCCACAAGTATAGGGGATCAATTGTAGCCTCTTTCGATAAGTAATAGTGTCGAACCCAACGAGGAGCTAAAGGTAGAACAAATATTCCCTCAAGTTCTATCGACCACCGATACAACTCTACGCACGCTTGACGTTCGCTTTACCGGAAACAAGTATGAAACTAGAAGTACTTTGTAGGTGTTGTTGGATAGGTTTGCGACAAAGTAAAGAGCAAGTAAATAAAAGCTAGGGGCTGTTTAGATAAAGACACAACTAAATTAGTAAATAGATTTTTGTTACGAGAAAGTTATTTGTCCCTAGGCAATTGATAACTAGACCGGTAATCATTATTGCAATTTTATTTGAGGGAGAGGCATAAGCTAACATACTTTCTCTACTTGGATTATATGCACTTATGATTGGAACTCTAGCAAGCATCCGCAACTACTAAAGATCATTAAGGTAAAACCCAACCATAGCATAAAAGCATCAAGTCCTCTTTATCCCATACGCAAACAACCTACTTACTCGGGTTTGTGCTTCTGTTCACTCACGCCACCCACCATAAGCAAATCATGAGCATATTGCAAACCCTACAGCGGGAATCCCTCATGCTTGCGCGACACGGAGAGCACCATAGGACAGCACCAATAATAAAACATGCAACTCAAACCAATCTTGATCATCAAATAGCCCATAGGACAAAACGGATCTACTCAAACATCATAGGATAGCCATACATCATTGGGAAATAATATATAGCGTTGAGCACCATGTTTAAGTAAAGATTACAGCAGGTAAGAAAGAGGTTACACCACTGCATATAGGGGGGAAGAGTTGGTGATGATGGCGGTGAAGTTGTTGGTGAAGATTGCGGTGATGATGATGGCCCCCGGTGGCACTCCGGCGCCACCGGAAGCGAGGGGGAGAGAACCCCCCTCCTTCTTCTTCTTCCTTGACCTCCTCCCTAGATGGGAGAAGGGTTTCCCCTCCGGTCCTTGGCTCCCATGGCGTGGGAGGGGCGAGAGCACCTCTGAGATTGGATCTATCTCTCTGTCTCTCTCCGTTTCTGCGTTCTGTTCTGCTGCCCTTTCACCGTTTCGTATATATATGGAGATCCGTAACTCCGATTGGACTGAAACCTTCGCCGTGATTTTTTTACCAAAAATTAGCTTTCTTGCGGCCGAAGAAGGGCATCAACCGCCTTACGGGTGGCCCACGAGGGTCAGGGGCGCGCCCCCTGCCTTGTGGCCACCTCGGGCACCGTCTCGCGTGGATTTTTCTTCCGGAATTTCCAAATATTGCAAAAATAAGCTCCGTCCGTTTTTATCCCGTTTTGATTCCGTTTGATATGGATATTCTGCGAAACCAAAAACATGCAACAAACAGGAACTGGCACTGGGCACTGGATCAATATGTTAGTCCCAAAAATTGTATGAAAAGTTGCCAAAAAGTATATGAAAGTTGAATAATATTGGCATGGAACAATAAAAAATTATAGATACGACGGAGACGTATCAACTGACACGCTTCACACTTGGTTACTAGTGCCGTTGCATCCTGGAGGGCAGTGGGCCAGAAGAAACCCTGCCGGAACGCCTTGCCGGCAAGGGCCCTCGACCCTATGTGGGAGCCACATATGCCTCCGTGTATCTCCGCCAGCAGCTCCAGTCCTTTCACACCGTTCGGTCTCTTCCTGTACAGGACGTCATCGACGAACTGATACATAGCAAACCGACGGGCTACTTTCTCCGCTTATTCCTGCTCCTCAGGAAGCTCCCCTGTTTGGAGGAATCGGACGGTATGCTGTGCCCATGCCGGAGCCTGGGGCTCGACGGCAAGGACCAAAGGCATTTCTTTTGCCATGGGAGCGGTCGTCTCTACGGCCAGGGCTTGACGGCCTGCCGGAGTCAGTCGCTCCTCGGCAGGCTCAGAATCCACGGCAACACCCTTGCCGGCGGCCCCTGGGGGCTCAGCGGGAAAGTACTTGCCGGGGCCTGATTTCCTCCAATTGTTCTGCTCTATTGATGGTTCGACGGATGGTTGAGTTAACCGAAGCAAAAAAGTACCTAGTTCCACAGGTAGCTTGAATGCAGCGCACTTTGACAGGTAATCGACGATGTCGTTCTCCGCTCAGGGAACGTGCTCCGCTTGTATACCGTCAAAGCGCTCCTCCAGCTTCCTCACCTCATCTACATAGGCATCCATCAACAGGCTCTGATAATCTTGGTTGACTTGTCTGACGACAAGCTGCGAATCACCCCTGACGATGAGCTTCTTAACACTGAGGTCTGCCGCGATCGTGAGACTGGCAAGAAACCCCTCGTACTCAGCAGTGTTGTTGGTGGACATCTCCCTGGGAAAGTGCATCTGGATTACATACTTGAGGTGCTCTCCGGTGGGTGCGACGAGCAGCACACCAGCACGGGCGCCTTGCAGCGAGAAAGCCCCGTCAAAGTACATGATCCAGTTGTGACTTTCTTCCTTGCCGGGGAGAGTGGTCTCCTGGATTTCCTCATCAGGCGTTGAGGTCCATTCTGCAATGAACTCCGCCAAGACTCTGCTCTGGATTGTCGAAGTACTCTCAAACTTCAAACCAAAGCTTGATAACTCCAAGGCCCACACCACAATCCTTCCGGTTGCGTCTGGGTTGTGCAGTATCTGTTGCAACGGGAGGCGGGTGACGACGGTGATTTCGTGTGCTTGGAAGTAGTGACGCAGCTTCCTCGAGGCCATAAAGAGGCCGAAGAGCAATTTCTGCACACCAGAGTACCTTGACCTAGCCCCCTGCAGGACGGAGCTGACAAAGTAAACCGGGTGTTGCATCATCTTCTTCTTCTGCACCACTTCATTTGATTGCATGGGCCCTGTCCCGATCGCGTCGGACTCTACTGGGGGCCTTGCCTTGCCGGCATCGGGCCCTGGTGGGGGAATCTCTAGCTTACCATCTGCCAGTCCCGCCGTCGCCACTGCCTCTTCGTCGACCTCCCTCTGCACCACTAGTGCGGCGCTGACCACTTGATTCGTCGCCGCCAGATACAGCAGCAACGGCTCTTGTGGTTTCGGCGCCACCAGTACCGGTGTAGAAGAGAGGTATTTCTTCAGATCCTGCAGTGTTGCTTCGGCCTCCGGGGTCCACTCCATTGGGCCTGCCTTTTTCAAAATCTTGAAAAAGGGAAGGGCGCGCTCGGCAGACTTGGAGATGAATCTGCTCATGGTGGCAACGCAGCCAGTGAGCCGACGCACATCATTGATCCGCTTGGGCACCTCAATCTACTCGATAGCCTTGATCTTGCCTGGGTTTGCCTCGATCCCACGCTATGACAGAAAGAACCCGAGATGTTTGCCGGACGGAACGCCGAAGACACACTTCTCAGGGTTCAGCTTGAAGTTGATCTTGCGCAGGTTGGCAAACGTCTATTCTAAGTCTTGTACAAGAGTTGCCTTGTCCTTGGTTTTGACCACTATGTCATCCATGTAAGCTTCCATATTTATATGTAGCTGGGGCTCAAAACCAATTTAGACCGCCCTTGCAAACGTCGAGCCAGCACTCTTCAACCCGAAAGGCATCCGTAAAAAGCAATACGTACCACATGGGGTGATGAATGTCGTCTTCTCTTCGTCTTCTCTTGTCATGAAGATCTGGTGGTAGCCCGAGTAGGCATCATGGAATGATAACAGATCACACCCGGCCGTGGAGTCAACAATGTGGTCGATGCGCGGCAACAGGAAGGGTTCGTTAGGACAAGCCTTATTGATATCTGTGTAGTCAATACACAGCCTCCACTTCCCGTTTGCCTTGCGCACCACCACCGGATTGGCCAACAACGTCGGATGGAGCAGTCCCCTCACCAAGCCTGCTGCTTCCAACTTCCTGATCTCCTCTGTAATGAACTCCTGCCGTTCCAAAGCTTGCTTCCTGACCTTCTGCTTGACGGGTCGCGCATGGGGGCAGACAGCAATATGGTGCTTAATCACTTCCCTAGGAATGTCGGGGATGTCAGATGCTTGCCATGCAAACACATCGACATTCGCCCGTGGGAAAGTGACGAGCGCGCTTTCCTATTTGCTATCGAGGGTGGAACTTATGGTGAAAGCCCCTCCGGTGCCATCCTCCTTGACGGACACCTTCTTGGTCTCTGGTGGCGCAGCTCTGGATTTCTTGCTCTTGCCGGTGGAGCTCTCTGGCACATCCTTGTCGGTAGCACAACACTCCGAAGAGGTGCGCTTGCCGGAGTGGGTGCGAGAGGTCTTGTCGGTCTTCTTCTTCCCTCCCGGGGCTTCAGCGGCAGGAGCAAGTGCCTTGGCGGCAGCTGCTACAATTGCTTCCCGGTAGAGTAGGTTGGCGCAGATCAACGCATCCTTCTTGTCACAGGGAACGGCGATGATGGTCATTGGCCCAGGAATCTTCAGCGTGTTGTAGGCGTAATGCGATGCCGCCATAAACTTGGCTAGTCCCGGGCGGCCGAGGATCCAATTGTAGGGCAAAGGGATCTCGGCTACATCAAAGACAATCCCCGCGTCCTATAGTTCAACTCGCCTCCAAACGTCACAGGCAATGTGACCTTCCCCTTTGGCTGGCTCCTTCCCGGGTTGACCCCTTGAAACGTGCCCGTCTCCTCGAGATCTCCGTCAGGAATTTGCAGCCTTTTGATCACAACAGGTGAGATTAAGTTCAGACCGGCCCCGCCGTCAACTAGCATCTTGTTCACCTTGAGGTTGCGTATCGTTGGTGAAACCAACAACGGCAAACACCCGACCGCAGTTGTGCGATCAGGGTGATCCTCGGCGTAAAAATGATGGGCGTGCTGGACCACTTCAGTGGCTTCTGAGCGTCGAACGATGGCTCCGCTGCTATGATCTCACGTGCCCACTGCTTGAGCTGGCAGCGAGAAGTGTGCAGCGAGGCACCACCATCGACGCACATGGCCTCCGTAGCTTTCTGAAACTCTTGCCCACCGGACTCGTCGTCTTCATCATGATCGTCGTCTTCCTGATTCTTGTCGCGGCCCCGAGTGGGCCTCTCTTGTTGATTATCCTTGCCGCGGCGGCCTCCTTGGCCACCACGCTTCTTGCCGGATCCTTTGACACCATCCTGACCCTTCTCCTTTGTCCCGCCTCTCATACTCGACTTTTTCCTTCTCAGCAAGCAGTTCGACTAGTCGGCAGTTCTGGAGGTCGTGGCCCTTGGTGCGGCAGATCTTGCAGTATTGCTTGTCAGAGCCTCCTGGCTTGTCGGCAGCCACCAAGGCCCGGCAAGCGGCGCACCCGGCAATATCCTTGCCGGGGTCGTCTGCCTTGGCCTTCTTGGCAGCGCCGGTGTCGTCGGATCCCTCGACGGCAAGCACGAACTTGCCCTTGGGTTTCCTGTTGCGGCGCCGACCTTCCTTTGTCGGGGCGGTGGTGTCTTCGTCGGTAGAGTCGGTTTCCACGCCGGCGTCCTCGCCGGGGTACTTCCTCCCCTCTTTAGCCCAAGCGCATCTATCGGCCAAAACAAAGAGTTTGGCCACATCCTTGACCTTGTTCTTCGCCAGCTCTTCACGCATCTTGCGGTTGCGCACATTCTGATGGAAAGCGCTGATCACGGCGGCAGGATGAACATCTGGGATGTTGTATTGCAACCGGCTGAACCTCTGTATGTACTTGCGCAGGTCTTCACCTTCCTTCTGGGAATGATGTGCAAATCACTCGCCTGGCCATGAGCTTGGTGGCCTCCGGTGAAGGCACCAACGAACTCATGACACAGATCCGACCATGAAGAAATGGAATCCGCCGGCAAGTGCATCAACCAAGACATGACATTGGGTTTCAGGGCCAACGGGAAGTAATTGGCAAGCACCTTGTCGTCGCGAGCTCCAGCGGCTTGCATCGCGATGGTGTAGATGCTAAGGAACTCCGACGGTGGGTCTTGTCGTTATACTTCTCGCCGACGTCGGGCTTGAACATACGGTGGGACGGCCACTGGGACTGCCGCAGCTCACGGGTAAAGGCCGGGCAACCCACCTCATAAGGTAGGCCACCAGAGCCTCCTGGTGCTGGGTGGTCCATACTGGGCCCCGCCCGCCTATCTGACTGGTGGCGCGTATCGCGTCGGCGCTTGATGGTGGTTCGAGCGTCTTCATGGGCTCGCTCCCAAAGAACTTGGCGCTGGTCGCGGTGGGTCCGTGGGTCAGACGACGCTATGGAAATGTTATCACAAGCGTCATCACGACGGATTGACACCCGCAGTGGCTGGCGTGGAGGAGGAGAGTGCACCGTGGCAGCAGCACCTCCAGCCCCTCCACCGCTGGCATGCGGTGGTTCAACGGAGCGTCGGCCTGAGGGACCCACTGGCCATGGCTCGTCTTGGTTGGCGACACCGACAAGGCTCCGGATGGTGGCCCTCCACTCATCGAGCTTTTCCGCAGCAGGAGGGAAGTCGAGGAGTAGCTGCGCGCGCGCCAAAGCTTCTGCTGGCGTGGGTGGCGGCGAGAGCTGCGTGGACCATGGCGCGCTTCGACTTCTAACCACGTTAGAAGGAGCTCTATCATGGCCCAGCGACTGTGTGCCATTTTCGCCAGCACTTCTGCGGGCACGCTGGCCTCCTTCGTCCCGCAGATGATGCACAGGACTCTTCCCACGACGGCGTCTAGGGTCTCCAGCGTGGTGGCGCTGCTCGTCGCGCACACCCTGGGAAGAGCGTGCTGTGGGCGCCGGGGTAGGCGTCTTGGAGGTTGCTGCACCGCCCATAGGAGGCACAGCGACACCCCTGGAGGGCCCCGCGCCGCCTGCGGGGGGCCCAGACCCGTCTTTGGATCGGGCGGTGTGCGGCACGTCGTCTGGCGCACGAACGACGCCGCTCGCCAGGCTCTGGCTGCTAGAGTGATGCTAGTGCTCGCGGGCCGCGGCTCGGGTTCTGTCCACGACCGGCCCATTGCGCGCCTGCACTGGCACAGGCCGTTCAGCTCCCGACGAGCCGATCGCCGTGATCGTCTTCTTCTTGGGAGCCATGGCGATGAAGAACTGCTAGGCTAACTGCTAGACCGGATTCTCACAACTGCGCCCCTACCTGGCGCCCAAAGATGTCGGGGAAACGACACCTATGGGATCACTGGAATCCCTTCTATGGTTGGCGGGCGTGGGGTTGTGAGAAGACCAGGTTTAGGAGCTAGCACCAAGATCGTTTAACCAGGTTCGGGCCGCGAGGATGCGTAATACCCTAGTCCTGCTTTGGTGTGTATTTCAGAGTGTTCTTGAGCTCTCGAACTAGCTACGGTGGCTACGTAGTTTCAAAGAGCCGAATCCTTCTCCTGGTTGCCTCGGGCCTCCTTTTATAGGAAAAAGAAGTTGCCACAGTGACACACAGGAGGTGGAAAGGTCTATAGTCGATAACCCTATTCTTTGGTACAGTCGGACAAACGCATTTAATGCGCTGCTGATGTGCCCCTCTCACTTTATCGGGGATGGCAAGGAAGCACGTCCCAGCTGTCACCGCCTCGTCTGGCCTCGACACGCGTCCGAGCTGATGGGCCCTCGTGGCGGCACGTTGGCTGGCTGCTGGGCTGGCGCGATGGTGGAGCCTTCACGAAGATCTGCATGCCACCACGTAGGTGCTTGCTGGGTCTGTGTAGAGGCCGCTCATCGCCACGCAGGTGCCTACCCAGCTGGTTGATCTAGCAGCTGCATGGGGACGGCGGTGGAGTCTTGGCTGGTGCGGGGCTTGGCTGTGGCCTTGCTGATGCCCTCGGCAAGGGTCTTGCCGGGGGCCTGGCAAGGGTCTTACCGTGGCGCTGCGGTCGTCCTCGGCAAGGCGATTGCTGGGGGTCTTGTGGATTTCCTCGGCTAGGATCCCGCCGAGGGTCGTCGTTTCTGGCCCTCATCTGATCTTGTGTTTTTATGATCTTGACAAACATCTGCATGCCACCACGGAGGTGCCTCCCGAGCCCTGGTTCCAATGTAGTTGTTGACGGTGTTTGGAACCCTTGGGCTCAAAGGTGGCTCGCTCCGCTGGGGTTGGGCAAGTTGCCCCGGCAAAGCTCTTGCCGGGGCTGCGGAGGTCGTCTCGGCAAGGGTCTTGCTGGGGGGTCCACCTCGCCCCTTTGCTCTTTGTGTTTCTGGTCTTGGCGTTGCCTCGGTTGTCTTGTGCTTGGGCTTCTCTCCAGCTTCCCTCCTCTACCCTGCTACGTGCGGCCGCAGCGCGCGGCACTGACTGCCCGTGCACAAGTAAAGGGGTCAAAAGGAGAGCCCCTACTTTTGTACACTGACAGATGATGAGCCCAGATTCCGATAAATGGCTTGAGGCCATGAAATCTGAGATAGGATCCATATATAAGAACAAAGTGTGGACTTTGGTGGACTTGCCCGATGATCGGCAAGCCATTGAGAATAAATGGATGTTCAAGAGGAAGACGGACGCTGATGGTAGTGTTACTATCTACAAAGCTCGAATTGTCGGAAAAAATTCGACAAGTTCAAGGTGTTGACCATGATGAGTTTTTCTCACTCGTATCGATGCTTAAATCTGTACGAATCATGTTAGCAATTGTCGCATTTGTTGAAATCTGGCAAATGGATATCAAAATTGAATTCCTTAATGGATTTAATAAAGAAGAGTTGTATATGATGCAATCAGAAGGTTTTGTCAATCCTAAAGGTGCTAACAAAATGTGCAAGCTCCAGCGATCCATCTATGGACTGGTGCAAGCATCTTGGAGTTGGAATATATGCTTTGATGATTTGATCAAAGCATATAGTTTTATACAGACTTACGGTGAAGCCTGTATTTACAAGAAAGTGAGTGGGAGCACTACAGCGTTTCTGATAAGTATATGTGAATGACATATTGTTGATCGGAAATGATGTAGAATATTCTAGAAAGCAAGAAGTAGTGTTTGAAAGGAGTTTTTCAAGGAAAAACCTCAGTGAAGCTGCTGACATATAGGGCATCAAGATCTATAGAGATAGATCAACACGCTTGATAAGATTTTTCAATGAGTACATACCTTGACAAGATTTTGAAGTAGTTCAAACTGGAACCGTCAATGAAGGAGTTCTTGCGTGTATTGCAAGGTGTAAAGCTTAGTAAGACTCAAAACCCGACCATGGTATAAAGTAGAAAGAGAATGAAACTCATTCCGTATGCCTCAGCCATAGGTTCTATAAAGTATGTTATGTTGTGTACCAGACCTATTGTGTACATTGCCATGAGTTTGGCAAGGGGGTACGATAGTGATCCAGGAGTGGATCACTAGACATCGGTCAAAGTTATCCTTAGTTACCTAAGAGCACTAAGGAAATATTTCTCGGTTATGGAGGTGATAAAGAGTTCGTCGTAAAGAGTTACGTCGATGCAAGTTTTTACACCGATCCGGATGACTCTGAGTCTCAATCTGGATACATATTGAAAGTGGGAGCAATTAGCTAGAGTAGCTCCATGCAAAGCATTGTAGACATAGAAAATTTGCAAAATACATACGGCTCTGAATGTGACAGACCCGTTGACTAAACTTCTCTCACAAGCAAAACATGATCACACCTTAGTACTCTTTGGGTATTAATCATATAACGATGTGAACTAGATTATTGACTCTAGTAAACCCTTTGGGTATTAGTCACATGGTGATGTGAACTAATCACATAAAGATATGAACATTTGGTATTAAATCACATGACGATGTGAACTAGATTATTGACTGTAGTGCAAGTGGGACGCTGAAGGAAATATGCCCTAGAGGCAATAATAAAGTTGTTATTGATATTTCCTTATATCATTATAAATGTTTATTATTCATGCTATAATTGTATTAACCAGAAATTTGATACATGTGTGGATACATAGACAAAACACGGTGTCCCTAGTAAGCCTCTACTAGACTAGCTCGTTAATAAAAAATGGTTAAATTTCCTAACCATTGTCGGTGTACAAAAGTAGGGGTCCCTTTTTGCACCCTTTACTTGTGCGCGGGGAGTCGTAGCCCCGCACCCCTGGCCACCCTTGGCGGGGCAGAGGAACCAAAACCACAAGACAACCAGAGCAACGCCAAGACAGAAACACAAAGAGCAGAGGGGCGAGGAGAACTCCCCCGGCAAGGCCCTTGCCGGGGGGGCTCCACAGCCCCGGCAAGAGCCTAGCCGGGGCAACTTGCCCGACACCAGCAGAGCCGCCACCCTTGCGCCCAAGAGTTCCAACACCATCAACCACATTGGAACCAAGGCTTGGGAGGCGCCTCCGTGGTGGCATGCAGATCTATGTGAAGACCAGAAGCATACAAGACTAGATGAAGAACTAGAAGACGACGATCCTCGGCAAGATCCTTGCCGAGGAAACCCACGAGACCCCCGGCAAGATCCTTGCTGGGGACAACCGCGACGCCGCGGCAAGACCCTTGCCGGGGCCCCGGCAAGTCCCTTGCCAAAGATATCCGTGGGGCCGCAGCTAGGCCCACATCTACCAAGACTCCACCGTCATTCCCATACAGCTGCTAGCCCACCAACGAGGCAAGCACCTGCGTGGCGACGCGTGGCCTCTAGGCCAACTCAGCAAGCGCCTACGTGGTGGCATGCAGATCTTCGTGAAGACTCTGCCACCGCACCAACTCAGTAGCCAGCCAGCCAGCGTGGCACTACATGCCTCGTCAGTCCGGATGCGCGTCGAAGCCAGGCGAGGCGACGACAGCTGGGACGAGCTTCCTTGCCGTCCCCGATAAAGCAAGAAGGGCATGTCAGCAGTGCATTAAATGCGTTTGTCCTACGGTGCCAGAGGATAGACTCGACCACTGTATAGCTTTCCAACTCCTCTGTGCCACTGTGGCAGCCCGTTTGTCTATAAAAGGAGGCCCGCGGCGTACTGGGACAGGATTCGGACTTTTTGGACCCTGCACGCCTTGTAGCTAGTCCAAGAACACCAGATAAATAGAAACCAGCAGGAGTAGGGTATTACGCATCACTTGTGGCCCGAACCTGGATAATCCCCCCGCATTGATCTCTCAATCCTGCTCTTTTCACAGTCCCGTGCACTCCAACCGTAGAAGGGATTCCAGTGGTCCCATAGTTGTCATTTCCCCCGACATCTTTGGCGCGCTAGGTAAGGGGCGCAGGCTGTGAAAATCTGGTTTGAAGGTTAGCACACCGACTTCATCATCACCATGCCCCCCAAGAAAAAGGGGATCACAGCGATCGGCTCGTCCGAGGCCGGCCCGTCCGCACGAGCGCGATCAGGAGGCCTGGTGCCCACGGATGGGGCCGGAGACGTGGCCCGCGAGCATCCATGACATTCTGGATATCGAAGCCAGGCGAGCGGCGTCGTCCGAATCCGAGACGACGAGCCACGCGCCGCTGGGTCCGGGGGCGGGGCCGTGCTACCCACGGGCGGCGCAGCAGCCTCTATGGCAACCCAGCTGGCGCCCGTGCAGCGCCCTTCCCAGGCCACGTGCGATGAGGAACACCGCGATGCCGGAGCCCCCGGGCACCGCCGCGGAAAGAGTCCTGTGCGCCACTCACAGGAGGAACCAGGCCGGCGTGCGCGCTCAGACGCCGGTGCAGGTGGCGTGTGACCGCGAGACCACGACAGAGCCCCTTCTAACCCGGTTAGAATATGGAACGCGTCACGGTCTATGCAGATCTCGCCGCGGCCTACGCCAGCAGAAGTGCTGGCGCGCGTGCAGCTGCTCCTCGACTTCCCCCTGCTGCAGAGAAGCTCGGCGAGTGGAGATCCACCATTCGAAGCCTTGTCAGCTTCGCCAACAAAGACGAGCCGCTCCCGACAGGGCCCTCACACCGGCGTCCTGACAAGCCGGTGCATGCCGGCGGCGGGGAGACCAGAGACGCTGCGACCACGGTGCACCCCCCCGGCAACCGCGACAATAGCCACCGGCCTGTCGACCCGACGTTGCTGACAATGTTTCCACAGCATCGTCCCACCCGCGAACACGTCACGACCAACGTCAAGTCCTTTGGGAACGAGCTCAGGAAGACGCTTGAACTACCATCGAACGATGATGGGAGACGCACCATCGGTCAGATCGACGTGCGCGGCCTACGGTGGACCACCCGGCGTCGGGGCGGCCCGGCGACCTGCCTTACAAGGTGGGTTGTCCAGCCTTTAGCCGAGAGCTGCGGCAGTTCCAGTGGCCCTCCCACCGGACGTTCAATCTTGATGTTGGCGAGAAGTACAACGACAAGACCCACCCGTCGGAGTTCCTCGGCATCTACACCATCACGATGCAAGCTGCTGGAGCTCACAACGACAAGGTGCTTGCCAATTACTTCCCATTGGCACTCAAACCCAATGTCATGTCATGGTTGATGCACTTGCTAGTGGATTCCATTTCTTCTTGGCCGGATTTGTGTTACGAGTTTGTTGGCGCCTTCACTGGAGGCCACCACGCTCATGGCCAAGCAAGTGATTTGCATATCATCCTCCAGAAAGAAGGTGACACCCTGCACAACTACATACAGAGGTTCAGCCGGGTGCAGTACAATATTCCAGGTGTTCATCCCGCCACCGTTATCAGCGCATTCCATCAGAATGTGCGCAATCGCAAGATGCGTGAAGAGCTGGCGATGAACAAGGTCAAAGATGTGGCCGAACTTTATGTTCTGGCCGATAGATGCGCTCGAGCTGAAGAGGGGAGGAAGTACCCCGGCGAGGACGCCGGTGCGGAAACTGACTGCACGGACGAAGACACCGCCGCCCCGACAAAGAAGGGCCGGCGCCGCAACAGGAAGCGCAAGGGCAAGACTGTGCTTGCCGTTGAGGGATCCGGCGAGCTCGGCGCCGCCAAACAGGCCAAGGCTGACGACCCCGGCAAGGAGGTTGCCGGGTCTGCCGCCTGCTTGGCCTTGGCGGCCGCCGGCAAGCCAGGAGGCTCCGACAAGCAGTACTGCAAGATCCACCGCACCAAGGGCCATGACCTCCAGAACTGCCGACAAGTTGAGCTGCTTGCAGAAAAGCAGAAGGCTGAATATGAAAGGCGAGATAAGGAGAAAGGTTAGGATGGTACTAAGGGATCCGACAAGAAGCGTGGCGGCCAAGGGGGTTGCGGCGGCAGGGATAACCAACAAGAGAGGCCCACTCGGGGCTATGACAAGAAAGAGGAGGATGACGATCAAGACGAGGACGACGAGTCCGGCGAGCACGAGTTCCAGGAGGCTACAGAGGCTATGTGCGTCGACGGTGGCGCCTCGTTGCACACCTCAGACCGCCAGCTGAAGCAGTGGGCGCGTGAGGTCACTACCACAGAGCCGTCGTTCGACGCCCAGAAGCCACTGAAGTGGTCCCGTACGCCCATCGTTTTTGACACCAAGGATCACCCTGACCGCAGAACTGTGGTCGGGTGTTTGCCGTTGTTGGTTTCACCAACAATACGCAACCTCAAGGTGACAAGAGTGCTGGTGGACGGTGGGCCGGTCTGAATTTGATGTCACCCGCTGTGATCAAGAAGCTGCAGATTCCTGATGGAGACCTCGAAGAGACGGGCACATTTGGAGCAAAGGCAAAATTACGCTGCCGGTTACGTTTGGGGGTGAGCTAAACTATAGGACGGAGGAGATCGTCTTCGATGTCGCCGAGATCCCCTTACCATATAATGGGATCCTTGGCCGCCCAGCGCTGGCCAAGTTCATGGCGGCGTCCCACTACACCTACAATACGTTGAAGATGCCAGGGCCGCTGACCATCATCACCGTCCCCTCTGACAATAAAGAGGCGCTTATCTGCGCTGACCAACTCTACCGAGAGGCAGTTGCCGCAACTGCCGCCAGGGCACTTGCTCCTGCCGCTGAAGCTCCAGGGAGGAAGAAGGCTGGCAGGACCTCTTCCGGCAAGACCTCTTGCACCCACTCTGGCAAGCGCACCTCTTCGGAGTGTTGTGCTCCCGCTGAGGATGTGCCAGAG
This sequence comes from Triticum aestivum, assembly GCF_018294505.1. NCBI lineage: Eukaryota > Viridiplantae > Streptophyta > Magnoliopsida > Poales > Poaceae > Triticum > Triticum aestivum. The sequence goes on from NC_057802.1 coordinate 155,894,831, forward strand.
AGCTCCACCGGCAAGAGCAAGAAGTCCAAGGCTGCACCACCAGAAACCGAGAAGGTGTCCGTCAAGGAGGACGGCACGGGCGGGGCTTTCACTATAAGCTCCACCCTCGACAGCAAATAGGAAAGCGCGCTCGTCGCCTTCCTGTGGGCGAATGTCGATGTATTTGCATGGCAAGCATCAGACATCCCCGGCGTTCCCAGGGAGGTGATTGAGCCCCATCTTGCTGTCTGTCCTCATGCGCGGCCCGTCAAGCAGAAGGACTGGAAGCAAGCTATGGAGCGACAAGAGTTCATCATTGAAGAGATCAGGAAGTTGGAGGCGCCAGTCCTGGTAAGAGGAGTACTACACCCCACGTGCTTGGCCAATCCGATGGTGGTGCGTAAGGCAAATAGGAAGTGGAGGCTGTGTATTGATTACACAGACATCAATAAAGCCTGTCCGAAGGATCCTTTCCCTCTGCCACGCATCGACCAGATTGTAGACTTCACTGCGGGGTGTGACCTGCTGTCGTTCCTCGATGCCTATTCGGGGTACCACCAGATCTTCATGATGAAGGAAGACGAAGGGAAGACCGCGTTCATCACCCCATGTGGTACGTACTATTTTGTACGGATGCCTTTCGGGTTGAAGAGCGCAGGTTCGACTTTTGCCAGAGCAGTACAGGTTGGTTTTGAGCCCCAGCTGCACAGAAATATGGAAGCTTATATGGATGACATAGTGGTCAAAACCAAGGACAGGGCCACGCTCGTGCAAGATTTAGAAGAAACATTCGCAAACCTGCGCAAGATCAACCTCAAGCTCAACCCAGAGAAGTGCGTGTTCGGTGTCCCCTTCGGCAAACTTCTTGGTTCTATGTGTGTCAACGCGGAATCGAAGCAAACCCTGATAAGATCAAGGCGATCGAGCAGATTGAGGCGCCGAAACAGGTCAAAGACGTCCGTAGGCTCGCCGGCTGCGTTGCTGCCCTGAGTAGGTTCATCTCCAAATCTGCTGAGCGCGCCCTCCCCTTTTTCAAAGTTTTGAAAAAGGCGGGTCCAGTAAAATGGACTCCAGAGGCAGAGGTAGTACTGCAAGATTTGAAGAGGTACCTCTCCTCCACGCCAATACTAGTCGCGCCTAAACCACGGGAGCCGTTGCTGCTGTACTTAGCAGCTTCGAATCAAGTGGTCATTGTCGCGCTGGTGGCACAGAGGGAACTTGAGGGAGAAGAAGTAGTTGCAGCAGAGCCATCAGATGGCGAGCCGGGGTCTTCCCCGACAGAGCCTGACATCAGCGAATCAGGACCCCCGGCAAGACTTGGACCCACCGAGGCAGAACCTGAGCGGATGGGCGAAGTGGGACAGAAAAAGAAGATGGTGCAGCACCCAGTGTATTTTGTCAGTTCCCTCTTGCAAGGGGCTAGGTCAAGATATTCCAGAATGCAGAAGCTGCTTTTTGGCCTTCTCATGGCCTCGAGAAAGCTGCGCCACTATTTCCAAGCACACGAGATCACCGTCGTCACTCGCCTCCCTTTGCAGCGGATTTTGCACAACCTAGATGCGACAGGGAGGATTGTGGAGTGGGCACTGGAGCTATTGAGCTTTGGCCTCAGGTTTGAAAGTACTTCAACGATCAGGAGCCGAGCTTTGGCGGAGTTCATAGCGGAGTGGACCGCAACGCCCGACGAGGAGATCCAAGAGACCACCCTTCCCGACAAGGAGATGAGAAGTGAGTGGATCATGTACTTTGACGGAGCTTTCTCACTCCAAGGTGCTGGCATGCTACTCGTCGCACCCACCGGAGAGCACCTCAAGTACGTAATCTAGATGCACTTCCCCCGGAAAAAATCAACGAACAATACGACGGAGTACGAAGGGTGCTTGCCAGTCTCAGGATCGCGGAAGACCTCGGAATCAAGAAGCTCATCATCGGAGGTGATTCACAGCTCGTCGTCAAGCAAGTCAACAAGGATTACCAGAGCCCGTTGATGGAGGTCTACATGAATGAAGTGAGGAAGTTGGAAGAATATTTCAACGGCCTACAGGCAGAGCATGTTCCCCGAGCGGAGAACAGCATTGCCGACGACCTGTCAAAACGCGCTGCCCTCAAGTTGCCTGTGGAACCAGGTACCTTTGTACTTCTGTTAATACAACCATCCGTAGAGCCATCAATAGGGCAGAACAAGCGGAGGAAGACAAGCCCGGCAAGTACCTTCCCGCTGAGCTCCCAGGAGCTGCCGGCAAGGAGGTTTCCGGGTACCCCAGGCTTGCCGAGGGGCAACTACCTCCGACTGGGCCCCCGGCCCTGACCGTAGAGGCAGCGGCCCCTGCGGCCAAAGATGTTCCTTTGGTCCTTGCCGTCGAGCCCTAGGCTCCAGCATGGGCCCAGCCCACCGTCCATTTCCTCCAAACAGGAGAGCTCCCCGAGGAGCAGGAAGAAGCATAGAAAGTAGCCCGTCGGTCCAACATGTACCAGTTTGTGGATGTACCCTGTACAGAAGGAGGCCAAACAGAGTCAGGCTGAAGTGCATTCCTCGAGAGGACGGGCTAGAGTTGTTGGAAGAGATACATGGAGGTATGTGTGGCTCCCACATAGGGTCGAGGGCCCTTTCCGGCAAGGCATTCCGGCAAGGTTTCTTCTAGCCCACAGCCCTCCAGGATGCAGCTACGCTAGTAACCAACTGTGAAGCGTGTCAGTTCCATTCGAAGAATGTCGGAGTAATGGGCCACGGGTAGCCTAACCCGAGACCCTGAGCATTTCAAGACATTGGGCCAGCTACGCCCCTCAAGCATCCAGAATGAAGCGCCGCCATCTGGTGGCTGGCTGGCTCAAGCGGCCGGCTGCCAGAATACGGCCAAGCACCAGAAGACGGCAACAATACGTGCCGACTCCTAGCAGGCGGCCTCCAGAGAGGCCGGCTCCTAGTAGGCGGCCCACGATGCCCTCAGAGTCTGCGCCCCCATTAAGAAGACAAGACGTGATGTGGCTATACTATAGCCCATCACCCCCATATCCAGGGCACAGCGTGGCCACAGTGCCCCGTACAGGCGGAGATCTCCGCACGGCACAACACTATTGTCACTCCATCCCTGACGTCACCCCTGTCAGGCGGAGCCCTGCTCCCACGACGGCCTGTCGGTACGGCCTCCAGGCGGCGGGCCCTACCGGGCAGCAAAAGACCGGAGGGCGGCAGAGCTCGACCAGTCGGACCCAAGGGAGGCCGGCTTCTAGTAGGCAGCCTGCTCCTCCCTTGGTCCCTGTGCGCCATTAACCAGACGAGACACGGAGTGGGTATAGTGATCTCCCGCTAGACGGCATGACTGTAGCCACGCCCCCCCCCCCGACCAAGCAGGCGTCATTAGCCTTACGGCTACAGTAACAAGCCGCCGACCAGACCCGCAAGCGGCAGGGGGGCCTGTCGGCTCCGCACCAGACCAGTCGGCGGGGCCCACCAGGCGGCTGGCCCCAGCGGCCGGTGGAGAAGCCGGCGACCCGAGACACTGACGGCCGGGGCCAACACCCGGCCAGATTACCATTGTACCCCTGGGGGGTAGGCCTATATAAACCCCCCAGGGCACCCATGCAAAGGGTTCCCAACCTATTAGTCCTAGACTCATACATAGAGAGAGGAGAGAGCTAGCCCTGCTTTGTCCTACCTCTTGCATATAGCTAAAGGAGCACCATTGTATTCACTAGTGCCTTAGTGATCATGCGGAGACCCCGCAGACCAGGACTAGGGGTGTTATCTCCTAGGAGAGCCTCGAACCTGGGTAAAGTATGCCGACGTTCGTGTCTACACCTCATCCCGCTTCCGGGCACCGGCGACATTCTACTCGCTCCCACCATGATAAGCCATCCTTTGGCATATGCCGCACCCAACCCCCGACATTTGGCGCCCACCATGGGGCGAGGTGCGCCGTCCTCCAGAGACCTGCTCTAGACGGGAACCCTGTTCCTTCCTGGTGAGCGCAGCCAGCCCGGCACACCAGACGGTGTCTGCACCGGCGCGCTGCACGGCATTGAGGTCGCCTGCGCGGCGAGCTGCCTCGCCGATCTTGTTGGCAAGATTTGCCTGTTCGACGAGCCCGCATCTGACGCGGGAACAGACGGACCCGAGAGCCACCTCGTCGACCTCCTCGACCAGCTCCACGTCGTCAGCGAGCCTGCTGTGGACTTGGAGTCGGTTGGTTCCACCGACCCGATGCTTGTTGACTCCGACACGGCGTCGCTCGACGCATTCCCCACCAACATGGTGGTCTATGATGAGCAGCTTCCTCGCGACAAAAGCCACGGAAGCACCGTCACAGAAGTGCTAGTCATTAGCCATGGCGAGCGCTCGGGCGGGGATGGTGCTCGAGACCCGCTCGAGGCGGCGTTGCAAGACCTGACTGCACCCATCCCAGAAGACGCCGACGCCTAGACGTTGGAAGCACACCGCGTCTAGCTCGTCGAAAGCGCCAAGAAGCTAGCCAGCATGAGATGCCTTTCGGAGGCTTACCAGTGCGAGATGGACCGCGCCGTTGGCGGCACGCCGGCTTCTGGTGGGCCTAGCCGCATCGCCACAGTCCAGCTGTGTGGCGTGGCCATTGCCAGCATGTTCGGGGCAGATCGCCTTGTCTATGCCATGCTCGCAGAATATATGAGCCGCCCAGGTGGCAGCAGATGAGTTGGACAAGCTCGAGGGCGACGAGCGTCGCCTCATGATGGAGCGCGTCCAGCGGCTCATTGATGCAGCTACTGAGCAACAAGAGGCCGGCTGCCGGACTGAAGCGCCCAACCGGCGGAACGACGACCCGCCTCCTCTCCGAGATCAAGGCGCGACATCCCGGATGCCGACTGGTGGCGTCCGTGATAGAAGAGACAAGGAGCCGGCTGCCAGCCGCAGCCGGACTCGCATTACCATCGAGCACAACCAAGACGGCCGTCCAAGAGCAGTGGAACGACGGGACGACTGTCCGCCTCTCCCTCCCCGCAGGGGAGGCGCATTTCCCCGCCACCTATTGACCACCCGACACTCGGCGACCGCCTTGGCCACCGGGAAGGAGTCGGAGAAAACGATGCCCGCCACCGGATCGCCCGCCTCAACCGATCCCTGGCGCTAGAAGAAGAAGACGCATTCGGTCTGCCTTGTTTTGGCCCCTGCATACGGGATGAACCCTTCCCCAAAGGGTTCATGCTCCCAAGAGATACACCCAAGTACACTGGCTCCGTGAAGCCGGAAGACTGGCTGGACGACTACTCCACGGCAGTCAGCATAGCATACGGCAACAAGCGAGTTGCCGTGAAGTACGTCCCGCTCATGCTCCAGGGCACAGCCTGGACATGACCGAACAGCCTGAAGCCCCGCAGCATCAAAAGCTGGGTAGATTTCACCGAAGCCTTTGTCCGCAACTTCACCAGCACGTACAAGTGGCCGCCCAAGCCTCACTAGCTCTCCTTGTGCGTCCAAGGCCCCAACGAATCAACTCGCGACTACCTCACGCATTGGGCCGAGCTGCGCAACTCTTGCGAAGGCGTGCATGAGGTGCAGACCGTCGAGTACTTCACTGCCGGGTGCCGAGAAGGCACCCTCCTCAAGCATCGGCTTCTCTGCGATGAGCCGGCGACCCTCGACCAACAGCTGATCATAGCAGACAAGTACGCCATGGCCGACTCCTCCATGAAGGCGGAGATTGTTGGCGTTCTGGGAACGGGGGTCCCCAGACTTGCCTGCCTGCGGCCCACGGCGTGGCTAAGCCAGCGGGCCGTATGGCCCATCTTCATTAACAAGGCATCCAAGACCCTCGCGGGGGGCCAAGCCTCGCGAGGCGGACGATGCAAGACCTCCTCAGGAGTGGCCTAGCCAGACAGGCTCACGAGGAGCGGAGATATCAAGGCAGGGCAAACCTCACGAGGCTTTCGTGACTTGGGCCATGACGATCGACACCAGGCGGGCGCCTGCGCGCGCAGCATCCTTGTTTCCTCTTTGGTGCTAAGGAAGCAAGCGCAGGCGAGGAGTACCGAGGCATCAGGCAAAGGTTGCCATATCCATGCAACGAGACCAAGACCAGCGGGACGGCAAGGTGGAGGTCATCATGGAGCCCAAGACGGCGTCACCAGTAGAGCCTTTGGCAGGCGAAGACCACTTTTGTCAGGATAGCTTGTACTAGCTGTCCCCCTTCAAATTCGCCCGCCGTTGTTGGCTCCCTTCCCGCTCAATATTTGGGAAGAGGACCAGGGCCTATATAAGTAGAGCTAGCCACCATAGTACGGGCATCGAGTCCTCACTGGCACAAATTCGGCAAGCACAAGAACACCTCAAAATCAGGAGGCTGTTCTTCCCCTTTGTATTGTTTATCATCGGCCCCAGAGGCAATCCACCACCACCACACTGGAGTAGGGTATTACACCACAATGGTGGCCCGAACGAGTATAAATCTCGTGTCTTTCTGTGTTGTAACTTCGTCGAGTTCGTCCGCAAGATCTTAGAGAGCTAGGGCGTGGATCGGTAGGAGGGAAAGGCTTCACGCGCACCCCAGAGTTCGAACCTTAAGGGTTTGGCCGGAACCCAACATCCGACATTTGGCGCACCAGGTAGGGGTGCGCCGTAGCTCCCTTCTCGTGGATCCGTCGCTTCGTCGCTCTGTCTTTTCCATGGCGGACGCTCGCCGTGCTCGAGCTGAGCGCCGGGCTGCCCTCATCGCCCGCGTTGCTCAAACGGCTCCCGTCGGCGGGCCACCTCGTCGTTCTCCGTCTCCCGCCGCCGACGCTGCCACCGGCCGGCGGGGAACGAGCAGCAGGCGTCCTCGCTGCATCCATCGGTGCGGCAGGACGGCCGCACCGCCACTCCGTCGCTGACCCCGGCCGGTTCTTCGTCTCATGCTCGCCACGCTCCCATGGAGGCGCGGGCTATGCTTCTCGCGGCGAACGAGCTCCCGCGCTACCGCCCGGTCGACGACCTCTACGAGGAGTGGCAAGACCGCGTCGCCGAGCTCGTCCACGCCGTAGGGGGCTCCCCGGCGCCGTCCCTCTCTCTGCCTCACCCTCTGCCAGCCACGGGCGACGAGGCTCATGGCGCGCCTCCACCACCTCTGCCCCAAGACGGTGCCTTGGCACCAAGGTGCGCGGCCCCATGGCGTGACCCACCTCGCCCGGCGCCAGCGCGCGAAGAGAGGAGCTGTCAAGAAATCCCTCGACCACAAGAAGCTGCACAAGCGCTCCCCGCACCACCTCGTCAAGACCGCGCGCCGCCTGCGGCGGTAGTGCGTGGACCTCATCAAGACCAAGCTCCACCTCCGAGGCGGGCCCCGGCACCCACGGTTGGCTGCCGCGCCTTCACCCCCGAGCTACGTAGCGTCGCCTGGGCAGGCAAGTTCAAGCCGGATCTGCCTCCCCACTACGACGGCACCGCCGATCCCGCGGAGTTCCTGCAGCTCTACAAGCTGAGCATCAAAGCAGCCAACGGCGACGAGAAAGTCATGGCGAACTGGTTTCCCATGGCTCTCAAGGATGGTGCCCACTCCTTGCTCCTGATCCTGCAACACGGCTCAATCTCCTCATGGGATGAGATGCGCGAGCGCTTCATCGCCAACTTCCAAGACACCCGCGACCGCCGCCGGCCGCGGGTGACCTGCGCCGCATCAAGCAACAGCCAGGGGAGACCCTCCAGAAGTACATCCAGCGCTTCAACAACACTCGCCTCAAGATCCCCAAGGTCACGGACGAGGCCATCATCTCCGCGTTCTCAGACGGCGTCGGTGATGTCAAGATGAAGGAAGAGCTCGCTATCCACGAGGAGTTGTGCACATCTCAGGAGCTGTTCAACCTGGCGACCAAGTGCGCGAGAGCTGAGGAGGGGCGCCTTTCCCTCCTCGAGCTGCCAGCTGTGGGAGCAGAGGAGAAGAAGGGCAAGGCCAAGGACGTGAAGCGCAAGGAAGCGGCTGTGCTCGCAACGGAGCCGGACACCAAGCGGGGCAGAGATCAGCCCAAGTCATCTAAGAACAGCCGGCCGTTCTGCGCCTTCCACAACCTGAACACCCACAACACCAGCGATTGTCAAGAGCTCAGAGCCATTCGCGAAGGATGCTTCGGTCGACGCCCCGAGCGTAGCGACCGGGGCTACGGCCGCGGAGGAGGACGTGGAGGCGGACGTTGGGACGACCGTGGCCTGCGCTAGGAGTGGTGCGACAGGCCTCGTGAGGACCGCTAGCAGGACTATCCTCACGAGGGCGCCTGGAGAGATCAGCCTCGTGAGGACCGTCCTCAGGGCAACGCCGGTCTTCCGCCGTTGCCGCTGCCACCAAGAAGGAACGACGATCACCACCAGGACGAGGGGGCTGGGGGCTTCCAGGAGTGCAATCGTCTGTATCTTGGGCGACGCGCAAGCCCCAGGTTCGCAACGCATCTTCAAATAGTTTGCTCGTGAAGTGAACGCAATCCTCCCCAAGCTCGAGGCCACGCGCCCACTCAAATGGTCCCAGTGCGCCATCACCTTCAACTCGGCAGACCAGCTCAAGTGCGCAGCAACCGCTGGCGTCCTCCCAATGCTGTGCTCTCCAGTCATCAGCAATGTGCAGGTCACCAGGACCCTCATCGACGGGGGCGCAGGACTCAACATCCTGTCCGTCGACACGTTCGACAACCTCCAAGTGCCATATGAGCAGCTTCAGCCTACCAAGCCTTTCTCAGGAGTGACCGATGGCTCCACCACACTGATTGGGCAGGTCCGCCTGCCTGTCACCTTTGGGGAGCGCAAGAACTACCGCACCGAGCTCATCGACTTCGACGTCGCGCACATCCGCCTACCGTACAATGCCATCCTCGGGTATCCAGCCCTGGCCAAGTTCATGGCAGTCACCCATCACGGCTACAATGTCCTCAAGATGCCGGGATGCGGTGGGATCATCACGGTCCCATGTGAAGAAAGAGACGCGGTGTGCTCCCTCGAGCGCGCCTTCCAAGCTGCAGCAATCGATGACCCCGACAATAGAAGTGAGGGCCCTCCGGAGGCCATCCCCAAGAAGAAGCAGCTGCGTCGCGCTAGACCTCAGGAGGATGGCGTCGTAGCTGGAACCTCGTCAGGATCAGCGCCCGCGCCAGGGCGCCTCCCTCCGTCGCATAGGAAGGCGCGCCCAGCGCCCTCCTCGGGCAGGGCTAGGGGGCTCTCTTCTGGAGGGCCTCAGACCTTGCCAACCTCACGAGGGAGGCGCTTGGGCACCACTTGGAGGCATGCTTCGCGACACGTTTCCCTTAGGAGAACACAGGGCAAGGAGTGCCCACCGCTCAAGAGTTCATCACCAAGACCACTCAGGAACAGCAAGAAGCAAGAGCCATGCGCGGCGACAGCCCCTCACGAGGCGCAGCTCCCCATCCAGGCGAGGATGCTGGGCTGGCCGTCTGCATCGACGTCCCAGGGCTCAACAGGGCCGCTTCTCAGGAGCGTTTCTGGCCTTCACGCGTGGGCCATTGCGAGGGTCCACCACACAGCTACGTTCGCATGCCCTTCGGCTTGCCGAGCGTGGCTTCAGCCTATCAGCGCAACATGCGGCGCGTCCTGGCGGCTCAGGAGGCCAGGTACCATGCCGTCCTGGAGGAAATGGAGACGGTCTTCAAGGAACCTCCTGAGCCCCCAGAGCCTCCCGAGGCTCAGGGCCTCGGTGGTTCGTGAGGAGCCATTCCTTCGCTGCATACTTTTAGTTACACCAACTCTTCTTCGTGGACAGAATCAGGTGACATTTTCCAAGTTCATTTACTGGGAGCGCCCCTCGGGCTGCATTATTCCCAGGTCACGTGGGTCCGTCCCTGTGGCATGTATCCCTTTAGCTCATGCCTTCAGTTTACCCTGTTGGGGGCACCCCCTCAGGCTGCATCATCCCCAAGCCGCTCGGGCCTGACCCGGTGGCAAGTATCTTTCTGCATTTACCCAAGCTGATTTGCCTTCCATGCTTAATCTGCCTGACTATCACCTGCTCGATCGCCACCCGCCGCAGGTCCATTCATCCCATGCAATTCGGTAGCGCGTTAAAAGGGGGGCTCCTGAGCATCGCGACTCAGGAGCTCTTACTAGCTCTCCAGCCCTCACCCCCTGGCCTTGACCACGGCATCGCGACGTGGCATACCAGCAGCGGCTGAGCTCGCTCGAGGGCCGGGACCTGAGGACGCAGAGTGCTTGCACCTAACCGCATTGCAGGAACCCACAGAAATCAAGACTCAAGACCAGGCGCAACCCGCCTTGAGGTAGGGCCACGTGAGTCCCGCGCTGGCTCACGAGTGCCAAGATACACCTCGCAGCCCTGCCGTGCAAGCCACTTGTCAGGGCGGGGCTGTACACGCCCTGGGGGCTCCTCCTGGAGAGGGGCCCCCATCCCACGCACAAGTGGAAGCACCATGCTCCGCGCTTGCCGTCCACACTGCCGAGGAGCAGCTATGCCCGTGCACAAGCGGAAGCACTATGCTCCGTGCTGGTGATAAACAACTGAGGGCGGCCCCATGGTCGTACCAACCTCAGGGAGCCTAGAGCTCAGCGTCCAGCCTCACCGTAACGCCTCCCCTCGGGAGAGCCGCGCGAGGGGGATGGGCACGGGGCCTGTGAAGGAAATATGCCCTAGAGGCAATAATAAAGTAATATTTATTTCCTTATATCATGATAAATGTTTATTATTCATGCTAGAATTGTATTAGCCGGAAACATAATACATGTGCGAATACATAGACAAATAGAGTGTCACTAGTATGCCTCTACTTGACTAGCTCGTTAATCAAAGATGGTTATGTTTCCTAGCCATAGAATGAGATGTCATTTGATTAACGGGATCACCTCATTAGGAGAATGACGTGATTGACTTGACCCATTCCGTTAGCTTAGCACCCGATCATTTAGTATGTTGCTATTGCTTTCTTCATGACTTATACATGTTCCTATGACTATGAGATTATGCAACTCCCGTTTACCGGAGGAACACTTTGTGTGCTACCAAACGTCACAACGTAAATGGGTGATTATAAAGGTGCTCTATAGGTGTCTCCAAAGGTACTTGTTGGGTTGGCGTATTTCGAGATTAGGATTTGTCACTCCGATTGTCGGAGAGGTATCTCTGGGCCCACTCAGTAATGCACATCACTATAAGCCTTGCAAGCATTGTGACTAATGAGTTAGTTGCAGGATGATGTATTACGGAACGAGTAAAGAGACTTGCCGGTAACGAGATTGAACTAGGTATCGAGATACCGACGATCGAATCTCGGGCAAGTAACATACCGATGACAAAGGGAACAACGTATGTTGTTATGCGGTCTGACTGATAAAGATCTTCGTAGAATATGTAGGAACCAATATGAGCATCCAGGTTCCGCTATTTGTTATTGACCGGAGAGGTGTCTCGGTCATGTCTACATAGTTCTCGAACCCGTAGGGTCCGCACGCTTAAAGTTACGATGACAGTTATATTATGAGTTTATATGTTTTGATGTACCGAAGGTTGTTCGGAGTCCCGGATGTGATCACGGACATGACGAGGAGTCTCGAAATGGTCGCGACATAAAGATTGATATATTGGACGACTATATTCGGACACCGGAAGTGTTCCGGAGAAGTTTCGTATTTAATCGGAGTGCCGGAGGGTTACCGGAACCCCCCGGGGGCCTTAGTGGGCCTAGAGGGGAGAGAGAGGGCAGCAGCCAGGAGGTGGCGCGCCCCCTCCCAGGAGGAATCCTAGTTGGACTAGGAGAGGGGGGCGCAGCTCCCTTTCCCTCTCCCTCTCCCTCTCTTTCCTTCCCCCCCTCTTTTCCTAGTTGGACTAGGAAAGGGGAGTCCTACTCCTACTAGGAGGAGGACTCCCCCCTCTCCTTGGCGCGCCTAGGGCAGCCGGCCTCCCCCTTGCTCCTTTATATACGGGGGTAGGGGTCACCCCTAAACACACTTGATATACGATATTTTAGCCGTGTGCGGTGCCCTTGCGTGTGCGTAGGATTTTTTTTGAAATTACTACGTTCCCCAACAGGCTGCGCTCGGGTCACGCCCAAGCGCACGCCACCCAACCAGGTCTCCCGGACATGGGCGTCGCGCGCCCGTCCCGAGGCCTCAGCGAGGGCAGGTATGGAAATTGTTTGCACGTCAAGGGGGACTCCTGAGCATCGCGACTCAGGAGCCTAACTGGTCACGTAGCACCTCCCTCCTTGGTCCGTCCTGGTCTCCGATCGGCCCAACGGCGGTTGAGGTATGCGCGGGGCCGGGCTGCCGACGTAGAACATTAATCTATCCTCGCGTACTCTCCCAATAAGCTGTTTGAGCGTCAAGGGGGACTCCTGAGCATCGCGACTCAGGAGCCTAACTGGTCACGTAGCCCCTCACTCCTTGGTCCGTCCTGGTCTCCGGTCGGCCCAATGGCGGTTGAGGTATGCGCGGGGCTGGGCTCTGCCGACGCAGAACGCAAAGCAGATAGGAAGAAAATCGCAAAATCTCGAAGCAAATATTACAAACATATTGTCCTCACAATATCAAATGAAAAGTCTAGACGCCTCCACGAGGCCTGATGCATGTTGCAGGAACAAAACAGGACACTAGCTGCAGATCACCCCTGGAGAGCATCGTCGCCTGCAGAAGGTGCTCCATCCCGGGTAGCGATGCCTTCACCTCCACCACCAGCAGTAGGGTCGGCGGCATCGCCAGACAAGGGTGAGGAGGCAAAGCCGCGGAACCTCTCCAGCAGGGCCTCCACCTGACCTTGCATAGCTGCGGCGGCGGCTTCACAGTCATCCTCAGCCACAGGCTCCAGCAGCTCGTCAAGGCAAGCATTGGGGTCGCGAAGGTGCAAGTGGCTGAAAACGCGGGTTAATGTAGCTGAAGACAAGACGCGAGCCTCTGCCTCTGCCATAGGAACGACGCCATCAACGACTTCCTCGAGTGCCTTCACCAAGAGAGGAAGCAACTGGGCGGGGCCGTCCTCATTAGTGGCCAGCGGCTTCTCCAGGCTGTGGTCGTGGAGCGTCTTCAGCGCCTTGCGAGATCTCTCCTCGAGGTTGGCGAAGGCCACACGGTCTTCGGCCAGAACCCGTGCCTTGGCATCAAGAGCCGGCTCATACCAAGCCGGTGCTGAGGTAGTCCTGACTTTGCACGGCGCCATGGATCGAAGATGCAGGATGAGATTGGAGTGGATCTGGAGGTAGCAGCGGCGAGGAGCGAGAAAGGGGATCTGGAGCGAGGCGAGGAAGAAGCAATGAAGGCAAGTACTGCCTGCGCCAGCCTCTTGTCAAGTCGTGCAGTTGCCGAGGCAGCGTGGGGAAGTGGAGACGCCCACGTCCAATCAACCGCCACGCGTCAACCGAGGCTGCAGGCTTTTGGGGCCCGTGGTGCTTCGTACTTGACTCTTGGCTTCGCCGCGAAGCCAAGCCCGAGCGCACCTTGGGCCCGGGGGCTACTGTCGGCGTTCTGGGAATGGGGGTCCCTAGACTTGCCTGCCTGTGGCCCACGGTGTGGCTAAGCCAGCGGGCCGTACGGCCCATCTTCATCAACAAGGCATCCAAGACCCTCGCGAGGCGGATGACGCAAGACCTCCTCAAGAGTGGCCTAGCCAGGCAGGCTCACGAGTAGCGGAGATATCAAGGCGGGGCAAACCTCACGAGGCTTTCGTGACATGAGCCATGACGATCGACACCAGGCGGGCGCCAGCGCGCGCAGCGTCCTTGTTTCCTCTTTGGTGCTAAGGAGGCAAGTGCAGGCGAGGAGTACCGAGGCATCAGGCAAAGGTTGCCATGCATATCCGTGCAACGAGACCAAGACCAGCGGGACAGCAAGGCAGAGGTCATCATGGAGCCCAAGACGGCGTCACCACTAGAGCCTTTGGCAGGCGAAGACCTCTTTTGTCAGGATAGCTTGTACTAGCTGCCCCCCTTCAAATTCGCCCGCAGTTGTTCGCTCCCTTCCTGCTCAATATTTGGGAAGAGGACCAGGGCCTATATAAGTAGAGCTAGCCACCACAGTAGGGGCATCGAGTCCTCACTGGGACAAATTCGGCAGGCACAAGAACACTTCTACCTCAGGAGGCTGTTCTTCCCCTTTGTACTGTTCATCATCGGCCCTAGATGCAATCCACCACCACCACACTGGAGTAGGGTATTACACCACAACGGTGGCCCAAACCAGTATAAATCCTATGTCTTTCTAGGTTGTCAGTTCGTCGAGTTCGTTCGCAAGATCTTACAGAGCTAGGGCGTGGATTGTTAGGAGGGAAAGGCTTCGCGCGCACCCCAGAGTTCGAACCTTAAGGGTTTTGCCGGAACCCAACATCCGACAGAGATCCAAGTTGACGCATCTGGCAAAGTGGCTCCTCAAGCTCCTCGGACACCGGCTGGTAAAGGCAGTCGGCGTCAGCAACAGAATGACAACAAGCACAAGGCCACGCAGCCGGCTTCCACAAGACGGCTAGTGGCGACAGTTGAAGACCAACAGCCGGAAGGGCAGCCTCTTCCCAAGCATCAGAAGGGCGGCAAGCCCAACTTGTTGCCCGCCTTCTCGTACGAGCAGACCCTCGATGCACCCTGCAAGATTCACAGCGGAGCGAAGCCGTCCAACCACACCACTCGGATATGCCATTTGCTCACCAGGATCGCCAAGGGTGACGGACTCCTGCCTCCAACGCCAGCCGGCCCGCCGCCTCCTCCTCCCCAGTAGCTGGCGGTTCGGCCGGTCGGCACAATACAAGATGAGTATCCTGAAGAGCGTGGAGCTTATGTCGTGTTCACCAGCGTGGCCGACGACAAGCACAGCAGACGGCAGCGGCAGCAAGAAGTACATGCAGTAGCATCAAAGACCCCCGAGTTCATGCATTGGTCTGAGAAGCCTATCGGCTAGAGCAGAGCTGACCACCCGGAGGTGATGCCCTCTCCTGGTTCTTATGCCTTGGTCTTAGATGCCACCTTCGCAACGGAGAGCCGGGCTGCTCGCTTCTCCCGAGTCCTGATAGATGGCGGCAGCAGCATCAACATCCTATACCGTGACACTATGGAGAAGTTGGGAATCAAGCAGAAGCAGCTTCAGCCCAGTCGGACTGTATTCCATGGCATACTTCCCGGCCTTTCCTGCTCACCAATCGGCAAGATCCAGATAGATGTCCTCTTCGGAGACAAAGATCACTTCCGCCGAGAGCCGGTCTGGTTTGAGGAGGTGGACCTTGAGAGCCCCTATCATGCGCTACTTGACCGACCTGCTCTGGCCAAGTTCATGGTGGTCCCCACTATGCCTACCTCAAGATGAAGATGCCAAGCACCAAGGGAATCCTAACCATAGTCGGAGACTACAAGAAGTCGTCCGCCTGTGTGGCAGACAGCAGCCGGCTAGCCGAGTCCCTCGTGATTGCAGCGGAGAAGCGACTCCTTGACCGGGTTGTGGCAATGGCAGGCAAGCAGCTGGAAATGTCGCCAAACCCCAAGGAGTCGGAAGCTGAGGGCTCGTTGAAACCGACAAAAGAAACAAATAAGATACCCTTGGACCCGGAGCACCCGGAAAGGCACACTGTCATAGGTGCAAACTTGACAGCAAATAGGAAACCGAGCTCGTCGATTTCCTCCGTGAGAATCGGGACATCTTTGCATGGTCTCCTAAGGACATGCCGGGTGTTCCGACGGAATTCGCCGAGCACAAGCTACATGTCTGACCTGATGCCAAGCCCGTCATGCAGCCCTTGCACCGCCATTCAGAGGAGAAGAGAAGAGTCATTGGAGAAGAGATAGCCCGGCTTCTAGCAACCGGCTTCATTATGGAAGTGTTATTCCTAGAATGCTTAGCCAACCCAGTCCTTGTACTGAAGAAGAATAAGCATTAGTGCATGTGTATCCACTATACCAGCCTCAACAAAGCTTGCCCCAAAGTCCCTTTGCTTTGCCAAGAATAGACCAAGTGATAGACTCCACAGCCGGATGCGAGCTGTTGACTTTTTGGATGCATACTCAGGGTATCATCAGATCAAGCTGAACCCGGCCGACAAGCTGAAGACCGCCTTCATCACACCATTCGGAGCCTTCTGCTACCTGACCATGACGTTCGGCTTGAGGAATGCCGGTGCCACATTTCAGCGTTGCATGCAGAAGTGTCTCCTCAAGCAACTCGATAAGAACGCCCACGTCTATGTGGACGACATTGTGGCGAAGACGGAGAAGCGTGGCATGCTTCTAGAAGACCTCAAGGAAACCTTTGAAAACTTGCGCCGTTTTCAAATCATGCTCAACCCGGAGAAATGCGTCTTTGGAGTACCAGCCGGCCAGCTTCTTGGCTTCCTGGTCTTAGGGCGCAGCATAGAGTGCAACCCCGTGATCAAGGCCATCGAGAGGATGGAGGTGCCCACCCGACTGCTGGACATACAAAAATTCACCGGCTGCTTGGCATCCATCAGTCGTTTCATCAGTCGGCTAGGCGAGAAGGCTCTTCCCCTGTACCAGCTCATGAAGAAGACCACTTTTTCGAGTGGAATGATAAGGCGGATGAAGCTTTTTTCCAGCTCAAGAAGATGTTGACCACTCCGCCTGTCCTGGCGGCTCCGGCTGCTAAGGAGCCCATGCTTCTCTACATCGCCGCCACCAGCCGGGTGGTCAGCATAGTCATAGTTGTGGAGCGCAAGGAAGACGGCAAAGCATTACCAGTCCAAAGGCCAGTGTATTACCTGAGTGAAGTGTTGTCCGTCTCCAAGCAGAACTACCCCCACTATCATAAGATGTGCTACGACGTGCATTTCGCCACCAAGAAGCTGAAGCCATACTTACAAAAGCACCCAATCACTATGGTCTGCACTGCTCCACTTGCCCAAATCAATGGAAGCCGAGATGCTTCCGGCCGAGTGGAAAAATGGGCCATAGATTTGGCCCCCTACACCATCTACTAACAGCCTCGCATCGCCATCAAGTCCCAAGCACTGGCCGACTTCCTCGTCGACTGGGCCGAGACCCAGTATCTGCCGCCAGCGTCAGACTCCACCCATTGGCGAATGCACTTTGATGGTTCCAAGATGCGCACCGGTTTGGGAGTCGGCATCATCCTCACCTCTCCCAAAGGCGACAAGCTCAGATATGTGCTGCAAATTCACTTTGCCGCCTCCAACAACGTAGCTGAATACGAAGCACTCATACACGGGCTCTGGCTTGCCAAGGAACTCGGCATTCGCCGGATCCTGTGCTATGGTGATTACGACTTGGTGGTCTAGCAGTCGTCGGGTGACTGGGACGCCAAGGATGCAAATATGGCAAGCTACCGCTTCCTCGTCCAGCAATTCAGTGGATACTTTGAAGGGTGCGAGTTCCTCCATGTGCCACAAAACGACAACGAGCAAGCTGATGCTTTGGCACGGATTGGTTCCACCCGGCAAGCAATACCAGCCGGCGTCGCCCTGCAATGCCTCCTCAAACCGTCTGTGAAGCCATCGCCAGAATCAGACTCCATCTTCGTGCTGGCTCCTCCTGAAGCAGTCGGATCTAACTTGAGGACCCCAGCAGCCGACGTGGGGACTTCGGCAGGCGGCTCAGTGACTGCAGCAGTCGCACCCGGCCCGGGGACTTCAGAACCCGGCCCGGGGACTGCAGCAGTCGGCCCGGGGACTTCATCGACTCAGCAAGCGGCAGCCGACTCCAGCCCGCCGCCTCCCAGCCCAACCGCCCTCATGCAAGTTGCAGTTCTGGCATTCAAAGAAATAGCAGCACCTTCATGGGTGCAGCCCATCCTCAACTTTCTGGTGAACAAAGAGCTACCGACTGATGAGATCTCGGCCCGACAAGTGCAATGTCGGGCGGCAGCATACACCATCGTCAACAGAGAGCTTGTGAGGCGAAGTGTCACTGGTGTGTACCAGTGCTGCGTGGAGCCGGAGAAAGGCCAAGCAATCCTCAAAGATATCCACCAAGACGAGTGTAGTCACCACGCAGCTTCAAGATCACTTGTTGCAAAAGCTTTCCGCCATGGTTTTTTCTGGCCGACTGCTTTAGAAGATGCCAAAGATTTGGTCCAGAAGTGTAAAGGGTGCCAGAAGTTCCGTTCCAAGCCACATCTGCCAGCTTCTGCACTCAAGACCATCCCCATTGCCTGGCCCTTTGCCGTGGGGACTGGACATGGTGGGACCGTTCAAGACAGCACGCGGCGGCATGACTCATCTGCTTGTCGCCGTGGACGAATTCACCAAATGGATAGAAGCAAAACCAATCAAGAAGTTGAACGGTCCGACTGCTGTGACTTTCATCGCTGACATCACCATTCGGTATCGCATACCACACAGCATCATCACCGACAACGACACAAACTTTGCCAAAGGCGCCTTGGCTCGTTTCTGCGCGACGCAGGGCATCCGACTGGACTTAGCGTCTGTTGCCCATCCGCAGTCAAACGGCCAGATAGAGTGAGAAAATGGCCTCATTTTGTCCAGCATCAAGCCCTGACTGGTCGAGCCTCTGGAGCGTTCGGCCGGCTATTGGCTCGATGAGCTGTCGGCCGTCCTCTGGAGCTTGCGCACAACTCCGAACAAGTCAACCGGTTTCACGCCTTTTTTCCTCGTCTATGGTGCCGAAGCCGTCATCCCGATGGACATAGAATTCGACACCCCTCGAGTCACCATGTACACTGAAGAGGAGGCAAAAGAAGCACGAGAAGACGGCGTCGATCTGCTGGAAGAGGGCCGGCTGTTGGCACTCAGTCGGTCCACCATCTACCAGCAGAGCCTACGCCGATACTACAATCGGAAGGTCAAGCCAAGATCCTTCCAAGAGGGAGACCTTGTGCTCCGGCTGATGCAGCGAACAGCCGGCCAGCACAAGCTCTCGGCACCTTGGGAAGGCCCCTTCGTCATCAGCAAAGTTTTGGACAACGACTCCTACTACCTGATCGATGCTCAGAAGCCCAGAGCACGCAAGAGAGACGACTCCGGCAAGGAGACAGAGTGGCCATGGAATGCAAACCTCCTTCGAAGATTTTACAGTTGATGCAGTATGTACCATGCTACCTTTTGTATTAAGTACGAAGACTCCGGGTCCCCCGAGAAGAGCTCGGGGACTACCATCTTTTATCTATATGACAAGTATTACGCCTATAAATGTGTCATTTTATTATTCTGCCTGGCACCGGGTTCCACCAGTCGGTCCGGGGGCTCGCCGCCTTGTACTATGTGGTGCTTCCCGCAGTCGGACAAGTAGTGTGTTGGCACCTAAAACCTTCTCCTACCAGAAGCCGCAGCTCGCAGAGCGACTGTCCGGTTGGTAGGAGTCAAAGGCAGAGAAAGGGTGTCCACATGAAAAATGGCTAAGGACCCAAAGCATGCACATAGTTCAGGCCGGCTTCCTGCCTCATCGACCGGCTGCTGAGCAGCCAGCCAGCCGGCTTCTACTTAACTTGCTAATGCTCTAGTCGGCTAAGTACTTGCTCTCCCAAAAGTAGCTAAGTACTTGACCCAGCCGCAGTCCGCAGAGCGGCTGTTTGGCTGGCAAGACGGCGGCCAAGGGAGGGCGGCAAAGGAAAAAGCCAAGGAGTAGAAAGCGAGAAAAAGTCAGAACTCGGCAAAAGCACACCTTGTGCGGGAGAATATTTACATGCCAAAAGACCCATTGGCCAGCATTCAACAGAGTTTGAAATACAGCCCACAAAGTTAACAAAGTTTGTCGAGACTGATAAGCAGGAAAAACAAAGATAAGTTGGCGGACTAGGGAGCAGCAGAGGGGTCCGGCTGAGTGGCGGAGTCGGTGGTGCCGGTTGGTGGAGTGGACGGCTGGTCAGTCTCCGCTTGGTCGCCTCCAGCGCGGCTCGTTGTTCGAGGTGCGGTCAAGCTGAGGCTGGCCGTCCGCTCTGACATCTGGCGCATCTTCTCTGCTTTCCACGTCCTCCTCGTATTCTCCCTCGTCGCTGGAGTCGATCACCTCGGCCGAATCCTCGTCGTTCCTCAGGTTCAGCCCAAACCACTCCGGTGGCGCCTCGCCACCATTCTTAGCCAGCTCAGGGATGAAGATGTTGGTGTTGGTGTACTCGGCGATCGCTGCCGCCCGTTTGACAAGGTCACGCTCCACCGCCACCAGCTCCTCCTGGGCCTCCTACCGAAACGTGGTCAACTGGGCTAGATTTAGCCCAGGGTAGCACGCCTTGATGAACTCCAAGGCCCGGTGCGCTCCAGCCCAGGCCAAGGAACCCTTCCAAGCCTCCAAACGGCCGGCTGCCACCTCCACCCAGTCGGCAGTCTGACTGGGAGTGTGCGGAGCTGGCATGTCTGGCCACAGGGCGAAGAGCGCTTGGGCCCCGACACGCTGAAGATGGCACAGCATCCAATGAGCTGACCGAAGACAGGCCTGGATGCTGAGAAGTTGTTCGCTAAGGGTCCGAGGGGCGTTGGCGGTGATCTGTGCACCTTCAGCCCTCTGTTCTTCACGGTAAGCCTCAATAGCCTGGTCGGCGGCGCCAGAGTGGCCGGGGAAGGAGTCTGCTCAGGCAGAAAGCAAGGAAGTCAGAAGCTAGAAGCCGACTCGACCAGTGGCCGACAGCCCAAGGAAAGAAGAAGAAGAAAGCTTACCATTGACCATATCTTCAATCCTGCCAAAGCCAGCAGTAAGCAACGCCTCCTTGTCGGCCCAGGAGCGTTCGGTCTCGAACTCGGTGAGGAGATTGGACTCTTTCACCTCCGCCTCCTTCTGGACCTTCTGGAGAAGCTCCGCCTGCTCCGCCAGTTGCTTGGCCAGTCGGTCACGCTCCTGGGCCAGCTCGCCGCGCTCTATCTCCTTGGCGCGCAACACGGTGTTGGCTTCACCCAGCTGCTGCTGCAAGACGGCATTTTGCCTCTGCAAGAGTAGAGGAAGAAAAAGACATTAACAGTCAACAAAGAAGAAGTGCAGTTGCCGGGGAGATCCAGCCCGACTGCTCAGCAGCAGGCCCGGATCTCGGGGACTAAAGCCCGCGGGTGCGCTGTCGCGCCCCCGCAGAGAAAGAAGTTATCAACAATTAGCAAAGAAGAAATGTAGTTGCCGAGGAGATCCGGCCCAACTGCTCAGCAGTCGGCCCAAATCTCGGGGGCTACAGCCCGCGGATGCGCTAGCGCGCCCACGCTGAAAAAGAAAATGAAGACTTACTCCGGCTTTCCGACAAGTCGGCGGTCCGTTGGTCCAGCTCCTGGACATTGGAGTTGAAGGTGGCCGCGCGAAGGTTATGATAATCCTACAATAAAGATATCAGACGAAGTTAGCACTCGAAGCTTGCCGATTGATGTTCCGAGCTGCCTGCTCAGTAGCCGGCCCAAAACTCGGGGGCTACACCCAGTGGGTGCGCTGGCACGCCCCCATAGAGAAGTACAAGAATCAAGGACGAAGAAGTAAGAAACATACCCGAATGGCCGCTCGCGAATCCATGAATGCCCTGTTGCACTGCTGAAGAGCGGTGGCCTCAGCTCAGAGTTTGGCCTGCATGTGCAGGACCGCTCGATTTAAGGCGCCCGTCCCGCCTCCACGCGCCCATTCAGTAGGCGCGGCGCTGGTTGCCTCGGCATCCGGGACTGACGAGCTCGCGGCGCCGGCTTCCAGCGGTCGTGGCGCTGAAGCCGCTTTCGCGCCTCGGCGGCGTGATGGTGTGTAGGCCTCAGGAGTCGGGCCCGTCGCCATCTCGCCTCCGGCTGGCTGCACCGGCAAGCCAGCCGGCCAGTGGTCGTGCGCTACTCCAGACGGCGGTGGCGGAGGCGCATCCGCCTCCAGCATGGCGACATCGCCGCCATCCCTCTCCATGACCGGCTGTTCGTCGCCGGCTCCCCCAGTCGGCGCCGTGAACTCTGGTGGTGGTGGCGCGGAGTTCAAGGGAATGAAGAATAGCGGCGCCTAACGGCGCGCGGCTTCTTCAGCCTGCTTCTTCACCGCGGCATCGGCCTCAGCCTCTGTCAGGTTCTTCAACGCGGCGGCCTCCGCCTTGTCCGCCTACGCCTTCTCCAGGCAGGAGGCTTCCTGCTCCTCGCGCACCTCCCGCGCGTTTCGTTCCTGCGCCTCCTGGAGGTCGGCCGTAGGGTCGATTCGCCGGGTGGTGGTAGAGGTCTCCGCCGACCCGATAACGGAGGCGGCGGCTGACTTCTCCAGAGAGAGCGGGGCCCTAAGTCAAGAAAAAAAAGCAAGGAAGCTCAGATGAAACCACCAAGAAGGAAAGGCACAAGGAACAGATACTTACGCCGACACCATAGGAGGCACCTTCGGAAGCTTCTGGAACTTGTCCGCCTAGTCGCGGCGGTCGGGGTCTTGGTCCTCTTCGGGGCGCTGCCGAACAAGACGACGCCTTGTTTACGCTTACACGTACCACCTCGAATCGCCGGCTCGGCGGAGGGGCCCGCGTCCGCCTTGCCGGCGTCTCGCACGTGGTGCGGCTCGTCCTCTTCTTCGTCATCATCGGGCCAGGTCTCGAGACCTCCTCCGTCTTCGGAGCCGCCTGCTCCGTCGCCGCCGCCTATGGCGTCGTCCTCCAGGGCGGCCGCCCCCAAGTCGGGGTCGTCCACATCGCTCACCTCCCGGTCCGGCAGGTAGTTTCCACCCGGCCCCAAGACGGCGGCCGTCGCCGGAGACATATAGATTTGCACTCAAAAGACCAACTATTCAAGACCAAGACCAAGATCTAGGCAAGTACCAAAGAGGAAAGAGCTGCAGAACTTACAACAGGCGGCAGGTTGTCGCGGGAGTACGGCCGCTTGCCAAACCTCCAGGACCCCTCCGACAGCTTGAGGTCGGAGATCTCGTTCACCATACGGGCAACCTCGACAGCCGGCATGTCCTTCGTGCACATCCGGCTCGGGTGGCGGTGCCCTCTCATTTGACAGAGTAGATGTGGCCGGCCTTGGAGCAGGAGCACCCGGCGCTCGACAAAGGTGACCAGCAGGTCGGCCGCCTTGAGGCCTTCCTCATCAGTTAGCACCCAGAGCCGGTTGATGGCGGTGATGGCGTCGGCCGACATGGGCTTCGGTTTGCAGCCCCAGTTGGTCCGAGGTTCGGCCGGAGGGCCAGCTTCGTAGGGCGGCACATTGATGAAGTCGATGGCCAGGTCGATGTTCTCCGTGTAGAAATATGATTTCTGACACAGTTTGACCGACTGTGATAGTTTGATGGCAGGGAAGGAGTTCCTCACCGACGGACGGTGCACCGCGATGAAGACGCCGCATTGGGCCGCCTTCTCCCTTGCGGAGGTGCCCAGCTTGGTGTAGAAGAATGCTCCCCACAGCTCAATGGTGGGGAGCATGCCGAGGTAGCCGTCGCACATCGTGACAAAGGTGGAGAGCAATGTCACGGTGTTGGGCGTCAAATGGTGCGGTTGGAGATGATAGAAGTCGAGGAAGGAGCGGAGGAACCCGCTCACCGGTAGACCGAAGCCGCGGAGGAAGTGCGAGCGGAAGATAATTCGCTCACCCCCTTGCGGCATCGGCGAAATCTCCTTGACGAAACCCGCCCCGGGCAACCGCCGTGTGGCGCGGAGGAAGGCGAGGTGGTCGTCGATTACGACCGTGCCGTCCCAATCCCCTCCTCGCTCGCGCACCATGGAAGCCAAGGTCGACGGAGAAGTGGTGCGGCGGCGAGGGCAATGGACGCGACGGGCAAGAAGCTCCGGGACGGAGAGGGTCGACAGCGATGAGCTGCGGCAGCGCCTTGGCGGAGCAAAGAGGTGCAACAGCAAGAAGAAGAAGAGGAGGACAAAAATGGCGAAGGAAGAGGAGGGCGCGCGTGCTTCGCCGCTCCCCCTCCCCCCTACTTATAGCCCCTGGGCTGCGAAGCCGAGGGGACGGGACGTGGGATCGTGGGATTAACTGCACCCACATCCCCACGACCCCGCGATTATTGCGCGAGTTACTATGCGTAGTAACTCCGCACGGAATCGCAACCGTTTGCCTCGGCCGCAGCGGATCCGCTCGCGCGCCGAGGCCCGGTAGTGGCGGGCCCAGCCTGCTGTCGCATCCCATCGCGCGCGTGGGCTGGCAGGCTGGCCCGGCTGGCTGGCGCCGCGTGGCATGCTTACCGCGGGAGGCGGGCCTAGAGGCTTAGCAAGCACGCCACCAGGTTCCCGCGTTGACGTTTCGAAATTATCAGACGAGCCCGCCTCGTCATGGCCAGCTCCCAGCTAGCGGCATGCCAGGAGTCAGACAAAGCATTCAGCAAGAGCGCTCGGAGACGGAAACTGCTGGGGCTTCTCGACTTGTCAGCCGCGATGCCTCACCAGCTTCGAGAACTACTCTCGGTGTAATGGGCCACGGGTAGCTTAACCCGAGAACCTGAGCATTTCAAGACATTGGGCTGGCTGCGCCCCTCAAGCATCCAGAGTGAAGCGCCGCCTTCTGGTGGCCGGCTAGCTCAAGCGGCCGGCTGCCAGAAGACTGCCAAGCACAAGAAGACGGCACCAAGATGGGCCGACTCCTAGCAGGCGGCCTCGAGAGAGGCCGGCTCCTAGCAGGCGGCCCATGATGCCCTCAAAGTCTGCGCCCCCATTAAGAAGACAAGATGGGATGTGGCTACAGTATAGCCCATCACCCCCGTATCCAGGGCACGGCGTGGCCATAGTGCCCTGTACAGGCGGAGATCTCCGCACGGTGCGGCACTGTTGACACTCCATCCCTGACGTCACCCCTGTCAGGCGGAGCCCTGTTTCGATGACGGCCTGTTAGTACGGCCTGCAGGCGGCGGGCCCTACCGGACAGTGAAAGACCGGAGGGCGGCAGAGCTCGACTAGTTGGACCCAAGGGAAGCCGGCTTCTAGCAGGCAGCCCGCTTCTCCCTTGGTACCCGTGCGCCATTAACCAGACGAGACACGGAGTGGGTACAGTGATCTCCCACCAGACGGCGGGACTGTAGCCATGCCCCCCTCCCGCCCCCCCGACCAAGCAGGCGTCATTAGCCTTACGGCTACAGTAACAAGCCGCCAACCAGACCCGCAAGCGGCGGGGGCGGCCTGTCGGCTCCGCACCAGACCAGTCAGCGGGGCCCACCAAGCTGCGGGCCCTGGCGGCCGGCGGAGAAGCCGGGGACCAGAGACACTGACGGCCGGGGCCAACACCCGGCCAGATTACCATTGTACCCCTGGGGGATAGGCCTATATAAACCCTCGAGGGCACCCATGCAAAGGGTTCCCAACCTGTTACACCTAGACTCATACATAGAGAGAGGAGAGAGCTAGCCCTGCTTTCTCCTACCTCTGGCATACAGCTCAAGGAGCACCATTGTATTCACTAGTGCCTTAGTGATCATGCGGTGACCCCACAGAGCAGGACTAGGGGTGTTATCTCCTAGGAGAGCCCCGAACCTGGTAAAGTACGCCGGCGTTCATGTCTACGCCTCATCCCGCTTTCGAGCACCGGCGACGTTCTACTCGCTCCCACCATGATAAGGCATCCTTTGGCATATGTCGCACCCGACCCCCGACAGGGAATCTTCATCAACCAGCTCAAGCCCTTCAAACAATCCCACTCTCCTGGCCATTTTCGGTCTGGGGGCTGGACATACTAGGCCCCTTCCCCCGTGCTGTCGGGGGCTTTGAGTACTTGTACGTTGCAATCGACAAGTTCACAAAGTGGCCCAAAGTGGAAGCAGTAAGGAATGTGACAGCACAGTCAGCCGTCAAGTTCTTCAAGGGGCTAGTTTGCCGTTTTGGTGTGCCGAACAGAGTCATCACCGACAACGTTACGCAGTTCACAAGCCACACCTTCATGCAATACATCCAGGACCTCGGTAGCAAGGTCTGTTTCGCTGCAGTGGCACACCCACTGAGCAACGGCCATGCGGAGAGGGAAAATGCTTAAGTACTGCGAGGCCTGAGGACAAAGACTTTTGACAGGCTGCACAAGTGTGGAAGGCACTGGATTGATGAGTTGCAGGCGGTTCTTTGGTCGATCAGAACGACGCCAAATGGAGCCACCGGCCATACACCCTTTGCCCTGGTATATGGGGCAGAAGAAGTTGTCCCCACGGAACTCACATACGGGTCACCTCGAGTGCTCACTTATGACGAGCTTGAGCAAGAGCAGTTGCGGCAAGATGACGCGACGCTCCTTGAGGAAGATCGTCTTCGGGCGGCTGTGTGAGTTGCACACTACCAGCAGGCCTTGCGCCGCTACCATAGCCGCAAGGTTCATGCCCGAAGTCTTGAGGAAGGCGACCTTGTTCTTCGGCGCGTTCAGCCGGCCAAGAATTCCAACAAGTTGACGCCAAAGTGGGAAGGCCCTTATCGGGTAATACGAGTCACCAGGCCCGGCGCAGTCCGCCTGGAGATCGAAGATGGTATCCTAGTGAGCAACTCCTGGAACATCGAACATCTTCGTAAGTTTTACCCATGAGGCGCGGTCGCCGGGCCTCCCGGCAAGCCGCCTTTTGTGCGAGCCTTGCCGATAAGGCATGTAACCCTTTGTACAAAGCCAGGCGCAGACCCTGAGCATAAATAAATGAAGCGATGGCGCCCTAAGTTTTAGCATGCATGCTAGGTTAAGTCTCTCCTTGGTAGGGTTGATAGTGCCCGGCGGCATCTAACCCCTAGCATAGAGGTCGGGTGTGTGTCTTGCCGTCCTTTCCAGTCTTTTCTTTGGTTCGCAGGCTGCACATGCGTTCTGCTAAGCCGTTTAAGGGCAGGAAGACAGATCGACATCCCCGACCCCGGCGAGCCATTGCGGGGGGGGGGGGCGGGGGGCTGCAGATTCAAGCACCCAACCAGGGCAAGCCAGGGTTGCCGGGGGCTGCAGATCCAGATAAGTCCTTTATCCCGTGTTATGCATTTCCGTATGGAATTGGGACGTATGAAGACTCGTTCATTCCTGGGCCACCGTGCTCCCCCTTTCCTGTGCCCAAGGACTATTCCCTGGGCCGGAACTTGGTTGTAGTTGTGGTGACAAGGAAGCAAATGAAGGGCCTAACCCTACTTCGCCCTGCCTCTACCGAGAGCGTGAGTATGGTCGTGAATGAAGTGAGGGGACGACAAGGCCTCTTGCCGGGCGACAATGTTTATCTTAAAAATAACAAGGATTCATTCCATGGCATGGGCCTCACTCACGCACAAAGAACCCGGCAAGCACCCTTTTTCGTTAATACGTTCCAAACAGGTATAGTTTGTATGGAATGCAAACATGAGCAAGGCGATTACAAGGTTTAAATCTAACAGGAGCAGGCAGGCTTAAAAACTAAAAAAGATAAGTGCCCCGTGATCCCCGTTCTTGCACCTTTCCTCCCAGGTGCGGCAGGTGAAGGCAAAAAGGAGGCGACGGGGAACGCGCCGATGGAGAGCTTGACGAGGAAGGCCCTCGGCAGGGCGCGTGGCCAAGGGGGGGCGACGCGGTCAGTCGGAGTCGGAGTCGGCGTCCTCCCGCTTGACGCCCTCGTCATCGCTGTCGCTGTCCTCCTCGTCACTCCCGCTTGAGGAGGAGTCTTCATCATCGGAGGAGCTCTCCACGCAACATATTAGGCGAGTTCCCAAGTCCCCAAAGACCTTGACGGAGAGCAGGTTGTTCTCCATTAATTTGAAGTAGAGAACGAGCCCCTCCGACAGGCTATGGGCATGAGCGAAGGTCTTCCATCCGCGACGAAGATACATGACGTGAGGGGCGGGGAAGTCGACATCGACCCGCATGCTACCATTCCCGCAGCCCCTCATATGCAACCTCAGAGCCTGTGGCGGTTCGAGCTCCTTCTCCCGAGCGAACGGAGTAGGGAGACGAAGACGGCGGCGCATTGGCCGGTGCAGCCTAATGACGAACTCACGGGGCTGGTCTCCGACATGGCCCTCCATTGGGGGAGGGACCATCGGCGGAGGCGAGGCCGGTACGCCGCCCCTTCCTCCTCTTCCCCGAGCGCCACGATGACCTTGGCCTCGCCCCCTCCCCCTTCCTCTCACGGCCGGCTCGGCCGCCACGTGCTGTTGATAAGGAGGGGCTCGCTGTCGAGCAGAGACCCTCATCGCCGCCATCGGAGCACCGACGCGCCCTCTCGCCATGGGAGAAGAAAAGAAGGAGCCAAGATGGAAGGACATGAATGATGAAAGATTGAGGGGTTCCATCCCGCCCCACTTGACCAATCCAGCCACCAGGGGCTCAGGGAATCGCGACCGACCCGCTGCTCCAATCAGCGACGACCCAGTTCCTCGCCTCGTCATTTAAGGCCCGTG